>NC_039257.1:22792313-22952313 GCF_003368295.1 Carassius auratus | reverse complement strand
TGTGTGTGTGTGTGTTCCTGTAGCTCAATTGGTAGAGCAATTCATATCAAGTGCAGGGTTGGGGGTTGGATTCCTCAGGAACAAATGATATGTAAAAATTGATTACCTGAATGCACTGTAAGTCGCTTTGGATAAAAGCGTCTGCTAAATGCATAAATTTAAAATATGTGTGTGTATGTGTGATTCAACTCAAATTGTGATACGTGTATATTAAATAAATTCAGTGCACACAGACTGAAGTAGTTAAAGTCTTTGGTTCTTTTAATTGGGATGATTTTGGCTCACATTTAACAAAAACCCACCCATTTTTGAAGCATTTAATGCCTCCTTCTGCTGACCAGCTTTTTGTAGATGCTGATTTCATTTTCCAACAGGATTTGGCACCTGCCCACACTGCCCAAAGCACCAAAAGTTGGTTTAATGACCATGGTGTTGGTGTGCTTGACTGACCAGCAAACTCACCAGATCTGAACCCCATAGAATCTCTATTGTCAAGAGGAAGATGAGAAACAAGAATCCAGATAAGCTGAAGGCCACTGTCAAAGAAACCTGGGCTTCCAGACCACCTCAGCAGTGCCACAAACTCATCACCTCCATCCCCCGCCAAATTGAGACCGTATAGCTCTTGCAGTATAGGTACCAATCTAACCCATTTCTGGTTCACTGTCCAGCAAGAGACCATCATGGACCAGAACGTAACCAATTCAACTGAAGAACCCTGTGGCTTGTCTGAAATGCCAGCTCGTCCATTCTTCATATGTTTATACACACTGATTTTTGTGGCAAGCCTGGTGCTCAACAGCATTACAGTTTATGTGTATTTCTGCAAAGCTACAAAACAATCCAGCATCACAATCTATCTGAAGAATCTGGCTATAGCAGACTTGTTTGTGTGCCTGTGTTTGATATTACGCATCGCTAAATATGCTATAACTTCAGTGGAAATTCAGCGTATCTACTGTAACTTTGGCGCTCCTGCTTCCTACCTTAACATGTACTCCAGTATTCTCTTCATGGGCTACATCGCTGCAAACAGGTAATTTTTTTCTTTATTTTCAATGAAATCGTGACACCTTATTGTAATATTTTGAAAAGGTAAATATGTCAGTGTCTGAGTGACGTAAATATTTATGCCATGAAATAACTTAATGCTCATTCTGTAAAAAAAGCATAATGAACTGTGCAAAAATAATTTAAAATATCTTCAACAAATTTTATAAACAAAAATCAATCATAGTGCATCCCTCATGCACGCTATCACATTAGTCAAAAACTATTACAACTAAAAACATTAATACAACACATAGGCATCAGTCACTTCACTGAATATTTGTTGGCTAAAACATAAGTAA
Organism: Carassius auratus; assembly: GCF_003368295.1. Taxonomy (NCBI): domain Eukaryota; kingdom Metazoa; phylum Chordata; class Actinopteri; order Cypriniformes; family Cyprinidae; genus Carassius; species Carassius auratus. The sequence goes on along the minus strand of NC_039257.1, from coordinate 22,950,961 downwards.
TTATTAATTTACGAAATTACGATCCATCTGTTTTCAAATTCACATCATTTGAATATCACAACATCTATTTCTGTCAAAAATATAACATGCATAATACACTTACCTGGAAAGCCCACACTACTGGATGTTTTCAAGACGTTATTGCCAGTTTTGGGGGTAATGCATCACAAGTAATGCAAGATATGTAACCCTATTACTTTTTTTCAAGTAGCTAATAAAGTTACGCATTACTTTATAATTCACAAAAAAATATCTGAGTTACTTTTTCAATAAGTAACCCATGTTACTTTGTTTTCATGTTTATTGAATGGCAGCCCTTTAACATATATTTGAGCTAAATGAGATAGACTGTATACCTTAAATGTAATATTAGATGCTTTGGATAAAGAAAGTATAATGAAATGATCAGTAGCAAGTCACAGAGACACAAACAGCATTGCTTTCTTCTATATGAAATAGAATTTCTCTGTATTCTACGATTCACTGCTCTTTTGTTTCAGGTACATGAAGATTGTACGGCCACTGGAGAGTCACACGCTGCAAACAGTCCGTTCGACACGCTACATCTGCATCGTGACCTGGGCCGTCCTGCTGTTCTCAAATTGTGTCTACACTGCTGTTTTTCTCAGCATTGATAAACAAACTTCTCCCCACAGTGGTTTCGACTGTGACAGCTTTCATAACAGCTTACTCAGACAGATCTATTTGGCCTTGCAGATCATTAGCTTTTCAGTGTTTTTGTTTGTGCTGGTCTCCCTGATTCTGTTCTACTGTTTGAATGTACAGAGGCTTCGTCAAGCTCAGCACACAATGCCAAATCAGCCTGGTAACGCTAAGCTCAGGAAGTCAAAGCATAACATGCAAGTTCTGATGGTGGTTTTCGGCGTGTGTTTTGTACCATATCATCTGGTGAGACTGCCGTACGTGTTCATTAAACCCCTGCTGCAAGACTGCAAAGCAGAACAGGTTTTCTACATCTTGAAGGAGGTGACTGTCCTGCTCACAGTACTGAATGCCTGCTTGGATCCACTTATTTACTTTGTCTTTTGCAAGACCTTCAGAGCACAGCTTAACCTTCAAAGATTTTGCAAATCCAAATGAGAAAAAGAGCTCTAGTCAGTTGAATTAAAAGGGATAGTTTACCAAAAATGAAACTTCTGTCATTTAGTCACTCTCATGATGCTCCAAACCTGCATGGGTTTCTTTCTTCATCAATACAGAATTGAAGATATTTTGAAAAATGTGTATAACCAAACAGTTTGTCATAGCCATTGACTTCTATGGGGGGAAATACTCTGAAAGTCAGTGGGGACCAGTAACTGTTTGGTTACCCACATTCTTTAAAAAGGAAAAAAAAATCTTCTACAGTGTTCAGCAGAAAAGGGAAACTCCTACAAGGTTTGTAAAAACTTGATGGTGAGTAAATTACATTTCCTCACCACTAGCAGCACCAAACAGAATAGAAAAGAATGTATTCATATATGTATCTCCTAAGAACTGTATGATCACATGCTTCAGTGTATTTTGAGAATGAACCAAAGAGCATCTGGTGCATTAACAGAAGCAAGAACATCTCCAAAAAGGGTTCATGATCAATTTAATTAGTGACATAGAAATATATGTATTTTTTACATTTATTTTTAATTAAACGTTCTTCGTTATTGAACAAATAATAATTACAACAACAACAACAACAACACACACACACACACACACACACACAAAACTGTATTATGATGCTTCATTTTTATTGCCTATATATTCCACAAATCTCAGCATGGGGTGAGAGAGGAAACTAGCTTAAACCGTGCTTGATAAAAACAACATCCATGTTTATATCCGCTTTGCACTCCCACAGAAACCTCAGACAGAAATATCTGACAAAGATAATAATAATAATAATAAACTAGGAAAACCCTTTAGACAACTGGTAATTTTTATCAGGTGTTTATGTTTGTAAATGTTTGTGTTCTTTTCTTTTAATACTGTAAATTTATTGGATTTGAATGTATTTGCAAAACTGATTTGCAAGGTTTTTTAAAGTTACTTTGAGTTAGTGTTTACAGTAAAAAAAAGTAGTTATTTTGCATTAGTATATAGCACCTTATGTTAAAATCAGATATGCTATTGTACATCTTGTACACATCACTTTTGATCAGTGTATTGAAATCTTGCTGAATAAAATGTAAAATTATATTCCTTATATAATATATATAATAATTCAATCATAGAATATCTGTTAATTCATTCTTCTGTGTAATTGTATGTATATGAATGTTTTATTGAAACACAACTGGGGCACCTTTGACTCCAATGAGCAATGAAAGAGCAATCACATTGTCCTGTGGGTTATGCTGGAGCCCAGGGAGTACAAAGCTGTTTGTGTACAGACATGAGTGGTAGGAAACTCCTGCAGTGCTGAGCAAGTGTTTACCCACGAGACAAACCCGGCCACTCTTTAGTTCCTGTATCAAAGTCAACACCCCCTTCCTCTGAAATATCATGTGAGGCGCATCCCATATCACTTCTTCTTATTCTGTGTGATGATACAAGCTGGCTTAACTCTTCAAGTAAGTTTCTTCTTATCATGGAAATTTTTAAAATAATGTTATCCTTTTTTATATATATATATATATATATATATATATATATATATATATATATATATATATATATATATATATATATATATATATCAGGATATGAGATAAAGACACTTTGAGGGATTGACAGTTGTGCTACAAATAGCACCATGCTATTTCTAAAGACATTCAAACGGTAAAGGTCCGAAATATAGGCAGCATATATGAAAATAAATGCAGTAGTTTAAATGGAAATATCAAAACATGAAAACAAACAGATATTAAACAGAATGTTGGAGACTATATTTTGATGCACCGAATTTGCACCTGTAGTATATTTAAAATTGTAAAAGTTTATACTACTTGTAATATTATATTATTACTAAAGATAGATAATATTACTAAAATACTTAAGTGCACTTTATAATCATGTCAAAAGTTTTATTTGAAAGTATGCATATTTTAATCTAAGTAATTATAATTTTCACTTTAGTGTGTTATTCTGTTATTCACATTTGAAGTGTAATTATTTGAGAGGTACAAAATGCAACTCAAACTTTACAAATAGTGTTATGTTTTTAGTGTTCCTGTAGCTCAACTGGTAGAGCACTGCTTTAGCAAGCAAGCAAGTGCAAGGTTGGGGTTCGATTCCCCGGGAACACATGATATGTAAAAATTGATAGCCTGAATGCACTGTAAGTCGCTTTGGATAAAAGCATCTGCTAAATGCATAAATTACATTTTTACAAATGTGTAATAAAAGTATATTTAAATATATAACACATATCTTGCTCTAATTTCTATTGAAACGTCTCTTCTAATTTACCATAAATGTTTGTCAGAACACTTGGTTGTACACTTCACCATATTTTAGACGACAGAAGTAATTATAAAATTACATAAAAAGTCAAAAAGCACTTTAAATGTAATTTAAATGCATTTATTATAAATTTAAACTATACAATATTTTCATGTTATGGCAATTACATGTAATTAGGAGTTTGAAAACATTACATTCAAGTTAGCTGTTTTAACGTATATAAATTCCATAAAAAACTTTTTAAAGTGAGCTAAAGTGGATTTTCTTTTTCTTTTTTCGCAAAATTGGTATTGTCAGAGTTTTGTCAGTAATAAGGTAGGTAACAAAGTAAGTAGAAACAAAAGCATAAAAAGTGCAAGGACTATACAAAGATGTAGGTTTTTCATGAAAGTGAACATCAGCAAAAAAAAACAATATTTCCTGATATCAAGAGCTAAATAAATAATTTTATTTTCAGTTTTAGATATGGACTGCATCAACACTACACAGATGGAACCAAAAAACAGCACGAATGTCAGCAGCGTGTTCACACATCAGGTTCTGCCTGTGCTCTACACCATCATCTGCGCTTGTGCCTTCATTCTCAACGGACTCGCCGCTTGGATCTTCTTCAGGGTTCCCACCTCATCAGCCTTAGTAGTTTACCTAAAAAACATGGTGGTGGCAGATGTTCTGATGTTGTTTACCTACCCGTGGCGTGTAGTGGGCGACCTCGGTTATGGCGGTTTGCAGTTGAAGCTGATAGTTTGCCGTTACACAGCTGTGCTTTTCTACCTCAGCATGTACACAGGAATAACCTTCATGAGCCTCATCAGCTTGGAACGCTATTTCAAAATCATACGCAGTACCTCTGAAGTGTCTTCTTTTCTGCAGCGTGTTTCAGTAGCGAAGGCTCTTGCGCTGCTAACTTGGGGCATCATGATGTTCTTCATGCTGCCGAATGCCATATTAACCAACCAGCCCATGCCTAAAGTTTTCTCCTGCATGGCCCTGAAGAGCGAACTAGGTCGGCGCTGGCACGAAATTTCAGCCCACTTCAACGTTGGAGTCTTCTGGGTGGCATTCCTGTTGATGGTGTTTTGCTACACCTCCATTGCTTGTCATGTTTACCGCTCCTACAAACGGGTGCAGCAGGACAGCAGCATGGCGAGACAGCGGTCAAATCGAAGCATCTTTAGCTTGCTGGCTGTTTTTGTCTTCTGCTTTGTTCCGTACCACGTTTGTCGCGTGCCCTACACGCTTAGCCAAAGCCACAAGGATGACTTTAGTGCCTTCAACCGCTTCATTCTCTTCCAATTAAAAGAAGCTACACTCTTCCTGTCTGCCCTCAATGTGTGTCTGGATCCTATCATCTACTTTTTCATGTGCAGGACATTCAGAGAGTCACTTTTGCAGAAGATGTCATCTGTAAACCACGAAAACAGGCGGCCTTCAATAGGCACTGGGCTCAGTATCAGCAATCTGTAATGATCGAGCAAAAAAGCAAAACGAGCATTAGTCATTTGCAAGATGGAAAATATATTTTGATTTGAAACCACATACCTAGCTGTGGTTTTCTTGCATGTGAAAACGCAGCATAAAGAGATGGAGCGGAAGAAGGTCACAACAAAGTGGTGTTTTCCAAAAAACCCCACCAAGTCATGTCAGCCACAGCTTTTAAAACAGTTTCCTGAAGAAAAGTCAACGCTTAACTGGAGAGTGGACTATAAATAAAAATTCTGACATAATTTTCTTATCTTCATCTCATTTAAAATCTTTTACTCTTAAAAATAAATATTACTGCTGTTTTCGCAGCTATGCCATTGAAGAATCATTTTTGGTTCCCTGATGAAAATTTTAATGAACAGTTCTAAAAAGAAGCAATTTTCTCATTGTGAAGAAAATTTATTTTTAAATTCCACTATAAAGAACCATTTGTGTAATATACATATTCTGAGGATGCTAAGGTTCATCATAGAACCATAGATGTTTGTGTACTTTCTTCTATGGAATAAAATGGTGACACTGAAGACATAAAAGTGAAAGAGAACTGAGAGTGTCAATCTCCAAAATGACAAAGAAGCAACATTATAAGACCATATGACTACATAACATTCCGAAACATAATTCTTTAATTCACAGAAAATATTTCAGCATGGAGTTCTTAAAACCAAATATGGCCTCATTAGAAGATGACGGCATCATTATAGGAGGTCTGGCATGATTATATTTGGACATGAGATCAGTGCTGTTAATTGTAGTTTATACACATTTTACAATTTATTTCAAAGGCAGAGGGCAAGATTATGATGAATATCACCTTATATTAAATTGAAAAAAACTGCCAAAAAAATCTTTAAAAATTTTAAACAGTGCAAAAAATCTTTATACAAGTTTGGAACAATTTGACATTTTGGTTGATCTGTTCCTTTAAAATCACATTTAGCAGAATCCCACACATTTCACACTTCTGTTGTTTACATGGTAAGCCTCAGCATCATTGCAAAGAATGTTTATGTTCCCCCCACCACAACTGTGATGCCTATTGGCTCTGGAGAGACAGGATGTGTTTAGCTATAACATTTGGTTAGTATTGAAACCATATCTATTGGTTTTACTCTGCATGGGGCCATACAGCCCATAAATCATTTTCAAATACATTTTCATGTATGTATTTTTCTAGTTTCTCACACATATATTCACCTTTCAACTACATTCATGTCAAGTCTTTCTCTCTCACGCTTTCTCACACATGTCTGGTCAGCTATCTTTGTAGGGACTCTCCATAAGCATAATGGTTTTTATACTGTACAAACTGTATTTTCTATTACCCTACATCAACCCTACACCTAAACCTACCAATCACGGTTTTGTCATGGGGAACTCAGTTTAGGTCCTCACCATGAGTCCCCATGAGTCTGTGTATTCAGGTTTAAGTTCCACCAGGATATATAAAACTGTACACACACGTTCTACATTCACATACATATGTATTTACTTGTATATATATATATATATATATAATCTGCATGTAGTATGCTTAAAAATGTTGTCTGTTTGACTGTCTGATTGTGTCTGATTAAGCTGATTTAGAGTTGTTTAAACATATCTTGTGAGATTTAATGTCTTTTATCTTCAGTTTATCTAAGGCTATGGCTGAAGAAAGTTGTAGTTTGTGTTCTTATTACTCTTGCTTTCAGTGCTTGTTCACGACAGGTGTTTGAATGATTGAGATAATTTTTCAGGATCTTGCTAACCTTTAAATAACATTCTACTAACATTAAGGAAACTGGGTATTTTTATTTTCTTTGAATGTTACAAATTAACATAGCTAGAATGTTGAAATTTTAAATCAAAATTAAGTTGAAAGAATGTCATAACTTTTAAAAACGATCCTCTAACGTCAAGAAAACTGGACATTTTTTATGTTCCCAGAACCAAAAGCGAATATTTGGAGAACATTCTTATAACAAAATTATGTTAGCTGGGACGCAGTGTATCTGCACAGCCATTAGTATGTACAGTGTATTTACTCTTTCCCCGACAGCATTTTTTTTTTAAGTTGCCAGCCACTGCCAGCGATTTTGATGATCTTCACCAAAATTTGATGGCCTACAGCATTTTTTGCTGTATAAATATTTGAATATGCAATACACCAAAATAAAGATCAAAGTGAAAGTCATGACATTTGCCAAATTTGGTAACCCATACTCAGAATTGGGGGTCTGCATTTAACCCATCCAAGTGCAAACATGCAGCAGTGAGTAGCGAACACACCGTGAATACACACCCGGAGCAGTGGGCATCTATATCCAGCGCCCGGGGAACAACTTGGGGTTCCAGTTCCTTGCTGCGACTTTCGGGTTACAAGTCCAACTCTCTAACCATTTGGCCACAGCTGCCCCTTAAAGCCTCTACTTAAAACAATAAAATAAAAAAATAAAATAAATAATAATAATAATAATATATATATATATGTATATATATATATATATATATATATATATATATATATATATATATATATATATATATATATATATATATACAGTATTGTTCAAAATAATAGCAGTACAATGTGACTAACCAGAATAATCAAGGTTTTTCGTATATTTTTTTTTATTGCTACGTGGCAAACAAGTTACCAGTAGGTTCAGTAGATTCTCAGAAAACAGATGACACCCAGCATTCATGATATGCACGCTCTTAAGGCTGTGCAATTGGGCAATTAGTTGAATTAGTTGAAAGGGGTGTGTTAAAAAAAATAGCAGTGTGGCATTCAATCACTGAGGTCATCAATTTTGTGAAGAAACAGGTGTGAATCAGGTGGCCCCTATTTAAGGATGAAGCCAACACTTGTTGAACATGCATTTGAAAGCTGAGGAAAATGGGTCGTTCAAGACATTGTTCAGAAGAACAGCGTACTTTGATTAAAAAGTTGATTAGAGAGGGGAAAACCTATAAAGAGGTGATAGGCTGTTCAGCTAAAATGATCTCCAATGCCTTAAAATGGAGAGCAAAACCAGAGAGACGTGGAAGAAAACGGAAGACAACCATCAAAATGGATAGAAGAATAACCAGAATGGCAAAGGCTCAGCCAATGATCACCTCCAGGATGATCAAAGACAGTCTGGAGTTACCTGTAAGTACTGTGACAGTTAGAAGACGTCTGTGTGAAGCTAATCTATTTTCAAGAACCCCCCGCAAAGTCCCTCTGTTAAAAAAAAGGCATGTGCAGAAGAGGTTACAATTTGCCAAAGAACACATCAACTGGCCTAAAGAGAAATGGAGGAACATTTTGTGGACTGATGAGAGTAAAATTGTTCTTTTTGGGTCCAAGGGCCACAGGCAGTTTGTGAGACGACCCCCAAACTCTGAATTCAAGCCACAGTACACAGTGAAGACAGTGAAGCATGGAGGTGCAAGCATCATGATATGGGCATGTTTCTCCTACTATGGTGTTGGGCCTATTTATCGCATACCAGGGATCATGGATCAGTTTGCATATGTTAAAATACTTGAAGAGGTCATGTTGCCCTATGCTGAAGAGGACATGCCCTTGAAATGGTTGTTTCAACAAGACAATGACCCAAAACACACTAGTAAACGGGCAAAGTCTTGGTTCCAAACCAACAAAATTAATGTTATGGAGTGGCCAGCCCAATCTCCAGACCTTAATCCAATTGAGAACTTGTGGGGTGATATCAAAAATGCTGTTTCTGAAGCAAAACCAAGAAATGTGAATGAATTGTGGAATGTTGTTAAAGAATCATGGAGTTGAATAACAGCTGAGAGGTGCCACAAGTTGGTTGACTCCATGCCACACAGATGTCAAGCAGTTTTAAAAAACTGTGGTCATACAACTAAATATTAGTTTAGTGATTCACAGGATTGCTAAATCCCAGAAAAAAAAAAATGTTTGTACAAAATAGTTTTGAGTTTGTACAGTCAAAGGTAGACACTGCTATTTTTTTGAACACACCCCTTTCAACTAATTGCCCAATTGCACAGCCTTAAGAGCGTGCATATCATGAATGCTGGGTCTTGTTTGTTTTCTGACAATCTACTGAACCTACTGGTAACTTGTTTGCCACGTAGCAATAAAAAATATACTAAAAACCTTGATTATTCTGGTTAGTCACATTGTACTGCTATTATTTTGAACAAGACTGTATATACACACATATATATATATATATATATATATATATATATATATATATATATATATATATATATATATAATAGAGGCATGGATCAAACCAGAGGACACTGCTACACCTGCAGCACTCTCCAATAATTTCTCATTTTCCCACTCCCCCCGTTTGACTGGAAGAGGTGGAGGTACTGGTCTGCTCATCTCTTATGATTGGAAATTTAATCCTTTACCATCTTTGGGTATCAACAGCTCCTTTGAATCTCATTCAGTTACTGTTACCTACCCTTTTAAAATACATTTTGTAGTTGTCTATCAACCCCCAGGACCACTGGGTAACTTTTTGGATGAATTAGATGTGTTGCTCTCAACCTTTTCTGAGGATGGTACTCCCCGAGTGTACCTAGTGTCAACTACTGCTACTCACAAATCAGGCAACCAACTGGACCTTATTTATACACGACACTGCTCTACTAATCATGTTCTGGTTACTCCACTGCACATGTTGGATCACTTCCTCCTCACTCTTAACCTCAACATGGTCCCTGACACATCACTTACCCCTCCACATGTCATCTTTCGACTTAACCTACGCACACTTTCACCCTGCCAGCTATCTACAATGGTTTCATCTTAACTTCCTTCCCCTAAACTGTTTGCATCTTTGGACGCGAGCAGTGCTACTGATACTTTCTGCTCCACTCTTACATCTTGTTTAGACACTGTTTGCCCCTTATCTTCCAGGCCAGCCCGTAACACCCCTTCTACCCCTTGGTTATCTGATGTTCTACGTGAACACCGTTCTAAGCTTAGAGCTTCTGAAAGGGTGTGGTGCAAGTCCAAAAATACTACTGACCTTATTGTGTATCAGTCACTCCTATCTTCTTTCTCTGCTAATGTCTCCTCTGCTAAAGTGACATACTACCATAACAAAATTAACAATTCATCTAACTCTCGTATGCTTTTTAAAACATTTTCCTCACTTCTTTGTCCTCCCCCTCCTGCTTCATCTCTAATAGCTGACGACTTTGCAACATTTTTCATTAATAAAATTAAACACATTAGTGCACAATTTTCCACACCACAATCATTCAAGCTCATATCACCAGCAAATTTACACTCATTTACATCCTTCTCTTCACTCTCCGAGACAGAAGTCTCAAATCTCATTCTTTCTAATCACCCTACTACTTGCCCACTTGATCCTATTCCATCTCATCTCCTTCAAGCCATTTCTCCTGCAGTTGTACCTGCACACACTCACATCATCAACACTTCCCTCCACACTGGTGTTTTTCCCTCCTCATTTAGACAGGCACGTATAACTCCACTACTTAAGAAACCCAACCTCAACCCATCTCTTTTAGAGAACTACAGACCAGTTTCCCTTTTTCCTTTCATTGCAAAAACACTTGAACGAGCTGTGTTCAAACAAGTCTCTACATTTATCACACACAACAATCTCCTTGACAGCAACCAATCTGGCTTCAGAAGTGGACATTCAACTGAGACGGCCTTACTCTCAGTTGTTGAAGCTCTAACACTAGGAAGAGCAGAATCCAAACTTCAGTACTTATCCTGCTTGATCTGTCCACTGCTTTTGACATGGTTAACCACCAGATCCTCCTATCAACCCTACTGGCAAATGGCATCTCAGGAACCACTGTGTTCAAACAAGTCTCTACATTTCTCACACACAACAATGTCCTTGACAGCAACCAATCTGGCTTCAGAAGTGGACATTCAACTGAGACGGCCTTACTCTCAGTTGTTGAAGCTCTAACACTAGCAAGAGCAAAATCCCAACTTCAGTACTTATCCTGCTTGATCTGTCCGCTGCTTTTGACATGGTTAACCACCAGATCCTCCTATCAACCCTACTGGCAAACCACACTTCAATGGTTTGAGTCTTACCTATCAGATAGGTCCTTCAAAGTATCTTGGAGAGGTGAGGTGTCCAAGTCTCAACATCTAACTACTGGGGTGCCTCAGGGCTCAGTTCTTGGACCACTTCTCTTCTCTGTCTACATGGCATCATTAGGTTCTGTCATTCAGAAACATGGCTTTTCATACCACTGCTATGCTGATGACACTCAGCTCTACCTCTCATTCCATCCTGATGATCCGACGGTAGCTCACATCTCAGCTTGTCTAACAGACATCTCTTCCTGGATGATGGACCATCACCTTCAACTCAACCTTGCCAAGACAGAACTGCTTGTGATTCCAGCAAACCCATCGTTTCATCACAATTTCACCATCAAGTTAGGCACATCAACCATAACTCCTTCAAAAACAGCTAGAAGCCTTGGAGTTATGATTGATGATCAGCTGACTTTCTCAGACCACATTGCTAAAACTGACCGATCCTGCAGATTTTCTTTATTCAACATCAAGAAGATCAAGCCCTTTCTTTCGGAACATGCTGCACAACTCCTTGTTCAAGCTCTTGTTCTGTCCAGGCTGAACTATTGCAATGCCCTCTTGGCAGGTCTTCCAGTCAATTCTATCAAACCTTTACAATTAAATCAGAGGGCGACAGCAAGATTAATTTTTAATGAGCCAAAAAGAATACACGTCACACCTCTGTTTATCAATTTGCACTGGCTTCCAATAGCTGCTCGCATAAAATTCAAGGCATTGATGATTGCCTACATAACTACCACTGGCTCTGCACCCATTTACCTAAATGTGTTACTTCAGACTTATGTGCCCTCTAGAAGCCTGCGTTCTGCAAGTGAAAGTCACTTGATTGTGCCATCCCAAAGAAGCACAAAGTCACTTTTACGGACTTTTAAATTAAATGTTCCCTCCTGGTGGAATGACCTCCCCAACTCAATCCAAGCAGCTGAGTCCTTAGTCATCTACAAGAATCGTCTTAAAACACATCTCTTCCATCCTTATTTGACCCTCTAACTTTAACACTCACTATTCTAATTCTATTCTTAAAAAAATCTAACTACCTTTCTAATCTTTTTTGTATTCTATTTTCTTTTCATTTATTATGCACTTGTATGTGTGTGTGTGTGTAAAGACCTCTAACTAGCTTGCTCTATTCTTTTTTCTTTTTATTTATTATATTATTTAAAATCTCATGATACGTGTACTGTGCTAACCTTACTGAGACTTGTTATAGCATTTATATATCATTGCTCTTTTTGTTGTTTTTGATTGCTTCCACTGTCTTCATCTGTAAGTCGCTTTGGATAAAAGCGTCTGCTAAATGAATAAATGTAAAGTAATGTAAATAATAATAAATCAGTTATATTCTGGCTTAAACCATTATTTTTTTTAATCAACACTTGAATATAAGTTGGTTTCATAAAAATTTATAATTTTGAGAAAAAAGTGAGAAAATAACATTTGAGCAGAAACTATCTGGATAATATTCAGTACAATTATCAAAGAATAAATCCAGTTTATTGCTTCCAACATCTCCAAGGCTTGCACAGCCATATACCACTTCCTGGATTTTACTCCATAACATTATGCAGCTTTCATTTATGTGCTGTCTATTGCAGATGATTGTATAATTTATCATATCCATCTATTTACATGGAGATTGCTAGTTTTCCCATCCTGATCCCATGCGTTTTTTTTTTGTTTTTTTTTTTTTGTTCTGGAGATTTTATATTAGTTCAGAAGATATAAAATAACACCCCCAAGCTTACAACAGTAAAAACATGAAAAAACATTAAACGTTGTCTTTGGCTGGGAAGCGTCGTTTTCTAAATGACGAGATAACTCATCAATGGTGGGGAAAGAGTTAAAAATTAACCAATAGCTCAGCAGCAGAGCTGCACAAGCCTATAGCACAGCTTGCCAAAGCCCGCAAATTTGGACGGGGCATCTGGCTATATAAGCATCCAATCAGCCATAGGATCCTCCGATTTTTTTCTCCTCCAGTGTTATTAACTCAAATGATATATAGGGAATTTTAATAATTAATCAGGAATATGATTAACATACAAATATCTCATATGACAGTTATATTAATATTATTGAAGATGAAAAATAGGTAAATTGTATATATCAATAACTCATTACAAAGCACTGTAATTTACTCATTAATATGTCAATATTCCATTCTTCATATCAATTATAGTGATATCTCTTATTGTGAATTACCGCAAATCAAACAGTGGTTTGTCCAGCAAACAGCCGTAAGATTAACTTATCAACTTTCAATAGGGTTATCACTTCTTATAATTCAAGGAAAAATAGTCTCTGGCCATGAAAACATTTTCCTATCATTATGAAATTTCAGTTACTGAAAAATAACGAGCTTGTAGCTAAAGATCAGATATTTCATTGACTCGTTTTAGTCAGAAGCAATCATGAATATATATTGGTTTTTAATAATTGAACTAATAATACATCAAACTACATGGATTACTTTATCTCAGAATATTTGTTTTTGGCAGCACTTGTTTAGTTTAAAAGTAGACATTTCAGGCTTTCTATAGATATCTCTCTCATGTCTCTTCGTTGAGTATACACGGAGTTACAGTTCATTTTAATGACGTGTTTGTAAATGAAGATCAGCGCACACAAAGGCTGCAGACAGCGCACCTTGTATGTTATCTTTATTTTATAAGTGCACAAAGGTGTTTTGTTATTATGTCTGTATCCAAAAAAAAGTAGACCCTTTACAGATTCGATTGATATATTGCTCTTATCTGTACGATTAAAACTGAGAGTGTAATTTAAGTTCTTTTCGGGGTTATCAGGAGAAAATGACTCAAAACGCATATATGCGTTAATCGACTTCTAAGGGTTAATTCCCTTTATATAAGTGAGTCCGTCAAAGCATGACGATTAAACAGATACCAAAAATAACATATAAAACTTATAGAAACACGATGTTACATTCATATGCCGAATTACACCCATTTAAAGTTTGATTAACACACGATAAACATTATACTCCTATTTGATTAATGAAAACAGTGTTTGGTTTAGTTGGGATCTTCGTCCAGCTACTTCTTTGGTTAGCATGTCTCTGACTGCTGTAACTATGTTTTTACACTGCAGTAAACAGAAACCAAATTAAGAGAGCTCAGGTGGTATCAGTTCTTTGTTGATGATGAAAAAGTCATCACATATTAAGTACTTGAGGTTATGAAGTTAGCTTTGTTTATATATTTCTTTTTATTTATAACACCCAAGTCTTTTAAATCTACAGTACAGAAACCAAGATCAAAACACTTGCTTATTTTGAAGATGGACAAAATGAATGCAATTTAAATATTTTGAGTAAAAGAACCATGTATTCAAGCACAGACATCAAGATTCCGGATATGCATCACAACAACGGTGACGATAAAAAACGCTTCATAGCACAAATTTATCCTTATTTTACAGACTTTTTTGTTTTGATTGTCACCACTGATGTGATGCATATCCAAAATCTTGCATTTTGTGAAAAATATGTACACTACTTTCTTCTACAAGATATTGATCCAATAAAATAAGTATAGTTGCAACAAAACACTAATATATTATTTTGCTATAACTTTGTCTGAATTAACAGTAAGATGTTAGCACTTGAACTCAATGTACTCTGCCATAATAGGAGTGCTTTACAACACACAGTTACAACAGCCAGAGATAAGCTAACACAAGTATGAGGACCAAGATTGCAACTAAACCAAACACTGATCACCACAATGGTGACTTAAAATGAATCAAATATCAACATTTAAGCCACTGTTAATTCTCAATAATAGCTTATCTATATGTCTGACAGAAATAAAGTCCATCTAATGAGTGATGCTGATGAAGCCGTTTGTGGAGGTTTGATACTCCTCTTCTGAGATCTTCAGAGATTTAATGTCTTTGATTTGCAGTTGATTATACCGCATGCTCAATCGTCAATTATTTCATTATTTCATAAAGATTATTTTATTTTCTTGATTTTAGGACAAACACAGTGTCTGGAAATTACATCGAAATAACACAAGTCTAAATCCTGAGAGTGTTGTTTTGGTCCAGAAACAATATAAATTATGCCTAAATGAACCTTAAATGATGTTGAAAATATGTCCACTGACCACTTTTGAATTACTTTTTAACAGTGTAAGGAAGTTCTGTGAACGTCTAAATCAGACGTACAGAAGACGTAAAAAAAAAAGACGTCATAAAAACATTCATTCTGGCTCCTCAGTGGACGTCTTTTCAACATCAGCAAAGACATAAAAAAGACGTCCACTGGACGTAACTTTGCCCAGTGGGAAGGCTTGTTCACGGTGAAGGCTTCTAGTCTCATAATGACCTGATGGTATTTCATCTATCTTTTCCATATTAATGAAACCTGACTCTCTAACACATTCTGCACTCAAAGACCAGAACGTGAGTAAACAAGGACCGTCATTTTACAACATCTTCCAACATAATTCACCATTTGGGGCGCCACGATGTCGGCAACATCCTGGCGTGGGTGACAGGTATTACACCTATTGAGACTGTCCAGGGATACCCGCGAGAGCCTCAAAGAAGAAACGAAACACCCACATCCCTAAACACACACACAAACTTTTCTTTACGCTCTTTATGTAAGTCCTTAATAATATGTATTTTGAATATGTTTGTGTGTTGCATAAAATGGTTAATCCTGTTATACATGATTATAAATTGCTGCCTAATTTTAATGTTCTCATAGAGAATCATGAGTTGTAACCCTACCCCCCTGACCAGGTTGTAAAACTTTATGACCTATCTGACAGAACACTTTCAGTTTGATTGTACAGATAAGACCAATTCATCAATAAAATCTGTAAAGGGTATACTTTTATTTGTATACAGACATAATAACAACAAAACTTTGTGCATTTATAAAATAAAGATAACAAACAAGGTGTGCTGTCTGGAACCTTGGTCTGTGGTGATCTTCATTAACAAACACGTCATTAAAATGAACTGTAACTCAGTGAATACTCAACGAAGAGACGTGAGAGATATATCTATAGAAAGCATGACATGTCTACTTTTAAGGTCTAAGGGTATTTTTGGGGCCTGCAGAAGTTTTGTGTAATTGTGCTTTTTTATAAACATCTAAATGGCTAAAGTCTAATATCACTTTAATCAGCACATAAATTATTAATTGATACGGTAGTGCTATTCAGTGCTGTAAAGAAAGCACATTACAAATGGACACTTATTATCATAAGTGTCGTGGCCTAATGGTTAGAGGGTTGGACTCCAAATCGAAGAGTTGTGAGTTCTAGTCTCGGGCCGGACGGAATTGTGGGTGGGGGTAGTGCATGAACAGCTCTCTCTCCACCTTCAATACCACGACTTAGGTGCCCTTGAGCAAGGCATCGAACCCCCAACTGCTCTCCGGGCGCCGCAGCATAAATGGCTGCCCACTGCTCCGGGTGTGTGCTCACAGTGTGTGTGTGTGTTCACTGCTCTGTGTGTGTGCATTGTGGATGGGTTAAATGCAGAGCACAAATTCTGAGTATGGGTCACCATACTTGGCTGAATGTCACTTCATACTTTGCCAGCAGAGACAATTGGAAAATCAAAATCTGTAATAAAGATGCAGAAAAGAATAATAATATAAAAAAATAAACCTACAAAAAAGATTTGATGACCAAGATAATGTTGATAAGCAGAGGTGGAAAATCCAGGGATCAGAAAGTAAAGTACATGGGTGGAATAAACATACAGGTGCATCTCAATAAACTTTTTCATGACATTATAATTTATTGAGATGCATCTGTATGGCAGGACTTTTACTTTATGACCGCAGGACTTTCCAACTCTGAATGTACAGTACATTAAACTCAGAAATTGTCATACTGATCTGTGTCAAAAGATACCAATTCAATTCAATTTTCAATTCAAGTTTATTTGTATTGCACTTTTTACGATACAAATCATTGCAAAGCAACTTTACAGAAAATTAAGTTTCTACAATATTTAGTAGTAGCTTATAAGTGGTGATCAGTTAGTATGCATACAGGAATTTTCAGAAAAATTAATACAAGACATACAAGACAACCAGACGATGAACACTACTACACAGCAAAATCCCCAGTGTTAATTTAACACTCTGAGTGTGGACACATATAAACACTGAAGCGGAGTTGAAATTAATGAGGTAATTAAGAAGTTAATTGAGTTATGATTGATCATTATAGAAGACACCTGATGTCAACAAGCAGAATCACCAACCGAGAAAATCACAATTTGCGTGTCACCATTATAGTGGTCAGTGTTTGCTTTAGTTGGGATTTTGGCTTGTAACTTTTTAATTTTCAAATTTGTGTGTCAAGCCAAGGTCAAAAATTATTATGTTATTGTGTTAATTAATATTCATAATAATGTTATTGTAATCATTGCTTGACCTTAATTACTGAACTCATTTACAGTTTTTCCTCTTCTTATTGATCGTTATCGATTGTAACAGCTTTGATTCTGCAAAGAAAGTCTGTATTTTCTATACAGTTTGAAGGCATCTCTTGTAATTCTGTGATTATGATTTTTTTTCTTTTATTAAAGTGTTTTAATTTTAGGCACACACAGAAAACAAGAATCAGAATATGAATCTCAACAACGTTGACAAACAGCATATTCAGATAAACAGATCTACTCTGAACATCACAAAACTAGATACAAATATTCACATAAAATATATTTAGAATAAAAAGTTAAAAAGACCCTTCAGCTCATAATTTATTGATGCCACAATGCATGATGGGAGCTATGGATGAGTTTTTATTGGCTACAACATGCTTTATTGATGGTCACCATTGTTGTGATGATCGCACTGATTCTTGATGTCTGTGTGTCTAAACTAAAGAACTCTTTCTTTATGTAGAGCTAACTTTTAAAAACATGTCATATTATGGCAAAAATGCTGGGTCACTTCATCCACCTAACTTATTTACACAATAAAGAAATCTGAACTCAGGCATTCAGGTGACTCCATGACATTTAGCCCAAACCACAATCAAATTCATAAGAATGCATTGGCTCTGGTCTGTCTGTATGAAATAACTCAGATACCACGGCCACACAAAATCTAAAGTTAATAACTGAAGGGTCAAGATCCCAACTAAAGCAAACACTGACCACTATAATGGTGACACACAAATTATGATTTATCTCAGTTGGTGATTTTGCTTGTTAACATCAGGTGTCTTTAATAATGATCAATCATAACTCAATTAACTTCTTAATTATCTCATTACCTTCAACTCTGCTTTAGTGTTACTTTTAACACTGCTTCAGTGTTTATATGTGTCCACACTCAGAGTGTTAAATTAACATTGGGGATTTTGCTGTGTAACATCAATTATAATGTGATTACTTAGTAAGTAGCAACATTTGTTCGTTCTGTATGTTGTTCCAGGGTTAGCATCATCTGAAGTCCTCTGAGGGGTTGGCATCATCTCTTCTCAGGTGTTCTGGATCCAGACTGGAGCTTGTATAAATCCTAGTTGGCAAAACAAAGAAACAAATAGAGACATCATTAGCGTAGCTTCTGTTACAACAAAGTAAAATTAATTAGTTTAACCCAAGCTAAAGAATAAGAATGAACATTTGATCAGATACAACTGCAATCTCAAATTATGAGATGAATTATTTGAATGCTTGGTGAAAAAGATGTGTTTTTAATCTAGATTTAAACAGAGACATTATCATTATCAGGAAGGCTATTCCACACAAATTGTGAGTCTACTTGTTAACATCAGGTGTCTTCAATAATGTTCAATCATGACCCAATTAATTTCTTAATTATCTCATTAACTTCAACTCTGCTTCAGTGTTTTACTTTTAACACTGCTTCAGAGTTTATATGAGTCCACAGACTCCACACCCAGAGTGTTTAATTAACACTGGAGCTTTTGCTGTGTAGGAAACAATTATTGGTCATCCAATCTTTTACATTTTTAACACACTCTGTTAGTTTATATAATTTAGAAGTTTCATCTGGTCTCGTTGAGATATATAATTGAATATCATCAGCATAACAGTGGAAACTAATCCCATATTTTCTAATAATACACAGCAAAAAAATCTGAGTGAAATTAACTCTGCTGGGAGTACATGTGAGACCACACTCAAGAGTGTGAAAGTGTTAAAATAGGAGTGTTAAATTAACACTGAAGCAGAGTTAATGTTAATTAGATAATTAAGTGATTAATTGAGTGATGATTGACCATTATTGACGAGACCTGATGTTAACAGGCAGCATCAACAAAGACAAAAATCACTATTTTAATGGTGTCACCATTATGGTGGTCAGTGTTTGCTTTAGTTGGGCTCTTGACCCCTAATATTTTAAAGTCAGGTTTTAATTGTCAGTTATAACTAAATTATAAAACTGATGGACAAGCAAACTTATAGTTAAAGTTACATTGTTGATTATTGCAGCCCTGTGATTCTTCAACAACATATTTACAGTATTTTAAATACAATCTGAGAATCTTTGCTCAAAAATCTTTCAAAAGAGTATTTTAAGTTGCAAACATCAAGAATCAACCTGTGAATCTCAATAATGGTGAAAATCCAAAAAGCATGTTGCAGTGCATTCTGGGTTCCACCGATCAAAATTAATCCATGACTCCCATGATGCATTGCGGCATGAATAAATTATTAGCTGAATTGTTTCAGTAATTTCCTTTATTCTTACTATTCTATTTTTGTTTTTCATGTTACTTTTAGTAGTTTGTTTTCTAATGTTTAGAGTTGTTCTGTTTTTCTGAATATGCTGTTTGTCTCCGTTGTTGAGATTCCTACACTAGTCTTTGATGTATGTGCGTGCCTAAAATAAGCTTTTTTTAAATTGTCAGAACAACTTTCAAGAAATACTTTTAATTAGCGGGTACTGTACAATCACAGGATTGTTCTAATCAATGAGGTCAATCAAATCTGTTTAGGCTTTAGTTGAGTTTTGTGATTCAGGTCAAATGCCCATGTTTTGATTTTTTTCTGGTCTGTTTGTTACAATTCAGTTGTAACAGCAAAACCAAATCTAATTTTAAAATTGTAAGGCTCAAGAACCCAACTAAACCAAACACTGACCACTATAATGGTGACATGAAAATAGTGATTTTCATCTTTGTTGATTCTGCATGTTAACATCAGGATTCGTCAATGCTGGTCAATCAAAACTTAATTAATCACTTAATTATCTAATTAACTTTAACTCTGCTACAGTGTTAATTTAACACTCCTATTTTAACACGTTCACACTCTTGAGTGTGGTCTCACATGTACTCTCAGCAGAGTTAATATCAATCTGGATTTTTTGCTGTGTATTACCAAGGGGCAACATGTAAACTGAAAATAGCAGAGGACCTAGGACAGATCCTTGTGGCACTCCATATTTTACTGGTGATAAATGAGATGAAACCCCATTTAAATAAACAAAATGTTAGTGATTGGACAGGTAGGATCTAAAACAGGGATCCTCAAATATGGACCTTGAGATCCACTTTCCTGCAGAGTTTAGCACTAACCCTAATCAAACACACCTGAGCATGCTAATCAGTGTCAATCAATGTTTTTGGGATCATTCGAAAGCGGTAGACAGGTGACTTTAATCAGGGTTGGAGCTCTGCAGTGCATTGGACCTCCAGGGTAAGATTTGAGGAAGGGGGATCTAAACCATATTAGAGCCTGCCCTTGAATACCTGTATAGTTTTGCAATCAATCTATGAGTATGTCATGATCTATAGTGTCGAACACTGCACTAATATAAAGTAAAACTATCAATGAGATGCAGCCTTGATCTGACACAAAAAGCAAGTAATTTGTAATTTCAACAAGTGCAGTTTCTGTGCTATGTGGGGCCTGAAGCCTGACTGAAATTCTTCATATAGATCATTGTTTTGCAAGAAGGAGCTCAACTGAGTAGACACAACTTTTCAAAAGTTTTTGACATAAATGGAAGATTTGAAATAGGCCTATAATTTGCCAGTTCACTAGTTGTGGTTTCTTAATAATAGCCTTCATAACCGCCAGCTTAAATGGTTTTGGGACGTGACCTAAAGATAATGATGAGCTGATGTTGAGAAGTGGTTCTTCTGCTACAGGTAACAACTCTTTAAGTAATTTAGTGAGTACAGGATCTAATAAACCTGTTGTTGGTTTAGATACAGTGATAAGTTTATTTAGCTCTTCTTGTCCTATAGTTGTAAAGCACTGCAGTTTATCTTTAAGTGCTATGGATGAAACTGAATTATTAGACGCTGAAGAATCTACATTTGTTATTGTATTTCTGATGTTATCTATTTTATCAGGCAAGAAATTCATAAAGTCATTACTATTAAACATTGATGGAATATTAGAATCAAGGGGTGTCTGGTTATTTGTTAATCTAGCCACTGTGCTAAATAAAAACCTTGGAATGTTTTGGTTATTTTCAATGAGTTTGTGGATATGCTCAGCCCTAGCAGTTTTAGGCCTGTCTATAGCTGGACATACTGTATTTCAGGCAATTCTAAAAACTTCCAAGTTAGTTTTTCTCCATTTGTGCTCAAGACTACAAGTGTCTTTCTGTGAGAGTATTACTGTTATACTATGGCACAGTATGTTTTTCTCTAAACTTTTTTTTTTCAATTTGATGAGGGCAACAGCTTCTAATGTATTAAAGAAAATAGTAGCCATGTTGCCAGTCATTTCATCTAGTTCATGTGTATTTATGGGTACACATAGCAGTTGAGATAGATCAGGCCGGTTATTTGCGAATCTGTCTTTGGTGGCTGGAACAAAAGTTCTGCCCAGATGGTAACGCTAAGCCATATAGTTAATATCGGTGATGCGCAGCATGCACGATACAAGGAAATGGTCAGTAACATCATCAGTAAGATCGATTCCATGGTCCATGATAAGTGGGCCCAGTGACATTTTGCTTGACTCCAAAAGAGTTTATGAAGTCAGTAAATGCATGTACTAATGCATCATTTGTATTATCAACGTGAATATTAAAATCTCAGATGATAAGATCTTCATCATCTGTAATGAATAGGTCTGAGAGGAAATCTGCAAAATTTATGACCCTGCTGGTCTTTACACAGTAGCCAGAGCAAGAGACACAATAGATTTATTTTGCATATCTGGCAGTGTAACATTAAGCAGAAGTATTTTGAATGAGTTAAACCTGTATCCTGTTTTCTGGGTAACATTGAGAATATCACTATATGTTGTTGCAACCCCTCCTCCACGACCAGTCTGACAGGGCTCATGCTTATAACAGTAGTTTGTTGGAGTAGACTCATTTAGACCAATATAATAATTTGGTTTTAGCCAGGTTTCAGTCAAGCAGAGTACATCAAAACTATTATTTACATTTAGCTATTGCTTTTATCCAAAGCAACTTACAATTGCTATATATGTCAGAGGTCACACACCTTTGGAGCAACTAGGGGTTAAATGTCTTGCTCAGGGACATATTGGTGTTTCACAGTGGTTTCGAACCTGGGTCTCTCACAACAAAGGCACGTGTCTTATCTACTGCACCAACACCACTCATATTGTCTGTGATAATTTCATTTACAATAACTGCTTTGGGTGTGAGTGGTCTAATGTTTATGAGCCCAAACTTAAAAAAATAATAATAATAATTTACTTTATTTTTCCGGTTTAATCACGATAAGTTTTTTCTAGGTCCTACATTAAATTTATATTTTTACCTCAATATTCGAGAAACAGACACAGTCTTAACAGACTGGAGAGCGCAAGTACTTTTATCATTTAAGAATGTAGAACAAAAGTCATCACAATAGTTAGTTGAGAATTGGCTTACTAGTCATATGGAGCGAAGTGTCCTGGAGATGCTGTCAGAGAGCAGCTCCACTCTGACTCTGCTGGGGTCAGGCCATCAGCATGAAAAAGCCTAAGATGCTCCCAGAAAAGATTCTAATTTTTAACAAATAGTAGATTCTGTTCTTTACATAAAATATTAATTTTAAGCAACAAGTCTACTGAACCTTTTGTGTCCTTGTCAATACGTAGCCGTGGGCATCATGCAGTGACCCATCTCAATCAGGCTTCTGAAGTCCCTCTTCAGTGTCTTTGTCTGCCACATTGTTATGTTGTTAACTCAGGCGTGAAGCACGACTGCTCTTGGGCTCTCATCAGCCTTTAGGATCGCAGGTATCTGCGCAGAAACATAGAGATCATGAACACCATGGAAACGTGAGTGTGTACTTTACCTTCGGCTAACGTAGCATGGACATGTCGGACAATGGAGTCTCCAATGATCACAATGTCACATTCCATCTTGCGGAGTGGAGCGAAGCGGTTCAGGGTGGAGATCTTGAAGACCATAGGGGGAGAAGTTGCTCGGGGCCTGGCTCACATCCTCTGCTGTGGATGCACGCAGGGTCCCTGGTGTCCCGGTGCAGGGGCGGAGTGGCAATCGTGACGATCAGGACTTTTCCCGGTCGGCCGGCCGGTTGATGAATTTTCATGATCGGCCCATTATAAATTATTCATAACGGCCATGAGAGTGGCCGGAGCGGGAGCGCAGCGGCCGGTGTAGCAGTCGATTCTGTTTCCCTCGGAATGTCTGTTTCCCCTCGGGGTTGCCAGGTCCGTGTGATAAACCCAACCAAATAGTTAATCAAACATTTCCCCAAAGTAGCCTAAATTCCGCGGATTTGCCAACATTCCCGCATGCAAATACACCAAACACACCTGGATGTAAGGAAAACAAAAAGGGACAAATTTCTTGCTACAGTGCAGCATAGTAAAATGATTCTCACACTCCCGTTTATGTTCTTTTTTAATTATTATTCATCTTGCAGTTGTTCCATTATTTTTGTCTTATGTTTTTACATTTCAAGTTGAAAAACCTCTCGTCTTAAATTTATTTTCAAGTTTAAGATTGGACAATTGAAGCCTATTTTTAGCATTTTTTAGCACTTCCGTTTCTGATGCGCAGACTCAAACGAAGCTTGACGACGTCAGCAACCTGTCTGACAGATGTAAATGTTCTAGTAGCTGTGTGTGCAAACTGCCATCGTTAATCTTGCAGAGATGGCGAGCTTGAGCGGGGAGTTCTTTGGCGTGAGTGAGCAGGAGTAAGTATTCTGATTAATTATTTTGTATAGTATTTTACAGTGTAACGCCAGTGCGCCATATTAAGTTAATTGCCTGCGACCTTCTCCACTCGATTCGAGTGGTTATGACGCAATCGTTAGCCTATTTTTTAGAAAAACTGTTTCTACGGGGCCATAATGTAACATAGAAGGTAATGGAGCCCTTTATACATTGTCGTGTATCTTTAGAAATAAATAATGGACAAACAAAGTCTTTAAACGCCTCAGATGAAAAGTTATTCGCTGTCAAAGTGACGGCAAAATGAATGGGAGTCAATGGGAATGCTAACGCACGTGAAGTTCTGCTACAAGATGGCAGCACGCAGCCGACTTCAACTTCCGGTTGACTTCTTTTCCGCCTGAGTTACCCCCCTGCACACTCATCTCATCTCCCCCATCATATTCTTCATACAGAACTTTCATGGTCACAAAAAAAAAAAAAAAAAAAAAAAAAAACGAGTATTTAATTCATTTGTTTGTTCTTAAATTAACATAGAATGGAGTAAAACCTCCTGGGAATGGGAAATTCGTTTATCCAATGAACCGATTGCAGGTCAAATCTGTTTACAGAAATGTAGGGAGATAATGAGCGCCCCCTGCCCCCTCGTCTAATGGCATGACCCAAAAATAGCACACCCCAGACTAGAAAGAGACTAGGAAGAGAGAGAGAAAGCACGCAAATTCTAGAAAAAAAAAAGACAGCCAGGAAGGATTAGCGTGGTTGCATAACATTTAACGATACCCCCATGGAAGGCAAGAAGAGAAAGGACAAAGGAGGGGCCGAAAAGGCCAGAATGAAGAATAAGCGGATGCTGGAGGAGAATGCATCAAAGTGCTCAAAAATTACGGATTTATTCAGAAATCAGGCGTAAACAGTAGAATTGACAGAAAAAATCTTATCTATGAATGTGTAACACATTTACAAGTGACAGTTTACACTTTAGATTAGAGGATGCAGAAAGTGTTGTAAATTATTTATTTTATGCGGAATCAGCCAGCGCGAAGGACGTCTATATTCCAATTGGTTACTGGTGTTTTGCCACTGAACCGCGTCATAGCTCATTATTACCATAAAGTTGAGCCACTTTCAACTCTCGGATTGACGCTCTGGTCACTCAAAATGCAACGTCAAGGAATTTGACGCTCCGTGCAGCTGAGAGAAGCCAGCTTCCATTGAAAATGAATGACTTCCGGTAACTTTGGAAGCTCAAGTCAGCGGCGATGTGAACGCCTCTCACGTGGTGTTGTCAAGGTAGCAATTTCACTGGATCTAAACAAATCAGTCTGATCATAGACCACGTGACCAGTAGAGGTGGCTTTCTTAATATATTTAAAATAATTTAGCAAGGGTTATGACGTTAGTAGTATATAATTTTTAGCATTTTTTTTTTTTTTTGACCACCGAGGGCTGGTGGTTTACGAAATTTCCCGGTAAATTTTTTGGTCCCACTCCGCCCCTGTCCCGGTGCCAGAGTGAAGGACATCTGGCAAGATTGCATCCTGGGTGCACTGGACCTGTACAGAGAAACACATGGAGTAGAAGTAGTGGGACTGTTAGCAGCGTGCTGTATACGGTATACCCGGACCACCATTGTGGTATCTGTAACTAAATTAGATGATGATGCAAGCTTCAGAACTACTGTATTTCTCTTTGAGGATTTTTGAATTTCTGGAATGTAAAATTAAAAAGTAATGAGATATTAATTTAAATAGTCTAGCTGACTAAAAAGAAACATATACAGGCCTATCATCAAGTCCAGCCAGAATAAAAGCGACCCTGATTGATTATGTTGTGTCATTACAGAAATACGTTAATAGGCTGTTTATTTGAACTAATTTCTGTCCATATTTGGTGGGAAAAGAAATGCTACACCACGCTTTCATTACATGTTTATATATGTAACCCTGGACCACAAACCAGTTGCTGGGGTATATTTTTAGCATTAGCCAAAAACAAAACATTGTATGGGTCAAAATTATTGATTTTTCTTTTATGTCAGAAATCATTAGAATATCAAGTTAAGATCATGTTCCATTAAGATTTTTTTTGTAAATTTCCTACCGTAAACATATCGTAACTAAATTTTTGATTAGTTATATGCATTGCTAAGAATTAATTTGGACAACTTCAAAGGCAATTTTCTCAGTATTTAGATTTTTTGCTCCCTTAAATTCCAGATTTTCAAATATTTGTAACAATTAGATGTTTGCATATAAATATGAATGTACGTACACACATATCAGAGAAGCTTTATTGCCATTCTAGCTCTACACTGTTAAAAATCGCTGTCAAAAAAATGGACGAATTTCGACAGTAACATACTGTTTTTCATTAATAAAATTTTTAGGTAATATTCATAATTCTCGAGAAGGTACACTGTTAAAAATCTGTTATCATTCTCGAGAAGGTACACTGTTAAAAAAAAGATGCATTGTTAAAGCATATAAAAAAATGTTGTTGAAAATTCACGTTCAAGAGCCCAACTAAAGTAAACACTGATCTCCATCTAGGGTGACCACCCGTCCCGCGTAGTGCGTGCTCACACAGCGTTTGAAGCCCAATTCACGCGTCCCACAAATTGAGACTGTGTCACGCATAATCAATGCTTGCTCAAAAAAAGTTGGTCTTTCTATATCCGGAGTCACCAACCCGTCGATCACAATCAACAAGTTGATCTTGGAAGCATTTTAAGTCGATCGCGAAGATTTTTCAAAATCTGAGAAAAAAAGTTACGCACCTCCCAAAACAGATGATACATTTATACTTGATGCAACTGTTTTAGACTGAAAACCAGACCATACAACTGATTTAGACGCGGGTGCCGGTGTGATGGGATGTACTAATATCCGTCTGCTCGGGCATGATTGTTTTAGGCCTGTAATTTATTGATTATTGAGGTAATAGGGATGACACGGTTCGCTGAAAAAAAAAAACTGTTCGGTTCACCACACACGGTATGGCACGTGCTTCAACTTAAATCTGACAAAGCCTCTGTAATATCATCTGTAATATGGCTTGCTATAAATGGCATGTAAAAAAAACAGGGTTCAGCTAATAAATGTTTCTGTTGATGCATGCTCATTCTGGCTTCCCAGACATTACAAAAACATGAGAGAAACAAACCCCCTGGACAAATCATTCACTCTTGTTCAACGCAAATGTTGTATATGAGCAGTAATTTATTCCGTCATAACCTGGGTGCTGATATCTGTGTTTAAACTAAAGTCATTTAAGCTTTGTCATTTTAAACATGTAAGAGCCAGAGGAAGTGAGTTCGAGCTCGAAGTGAGAAGATTTGTGCATTCCCTCATGTGTAAACCTGCGCCTCGGCATGCGCGCAAATATAAGCTCTCTCTGAAGTATTGTGTTAAAATGGACAAATTCACACAAAAATCATGTAAAAATGTCTGTTTTGGTAAGTATCCTACAGCAGACATAGCCAACTTAACGTAGGCCACTGTTTCAGTGCATTCTCTTAAAGTGACAGTCTTTACACAGCAAAAAAAGTGAACGTGAAACAGTGAAAGTGTTAAAATAGGAGTGTTAAATTAACACTGAAGCAGAGTTAAAGTTAATGAGATAATTAAATGATTAATTGAGTGATGATTGACCATTATTGACGAGACCTGATGTTAACATGCAAAATCAACAAAGACGATTCACTATTTTAACGGTGTCACCATTATAGTGGTCAGTGTTTGCTTTAGTTGGGCTCTTGACCCCTAAAATGCTAGTCAGATTGTAATTGTCATTTATAGCTAAGTTACAAAACTGATGGACAAGCAAAGACTATTGTTATTCCTGAATTACTGAGTTAAAGTTACATTGTTGATTATTGCAGCCCTGTGATTCTTCAACAACGTATTTCCAGCATTTTAAATACAATAATCTTTCAAAAGAGTATTTTAATTTAGACATGCAAACATCAAGAATCAACCTGTGAATCTCAACAATGGTGAAAATCAAAAAAGCATGTTGCGGGGTTTTCAAGATGGCGGCTTGAAGGAAGGCTGTGTGTAGTTGAGCGGTAGTGTCTTTTTACAACCCTATTACAACCCGAATATTATAATTTTAGCACGCTCATGTCTTGTGTTTGCCATTATGAGTATAAATAACTACTTTCTGAGGCAAACAGAGAGCATGCCACATAAGAAAACGCCTATTACCAACAGTTCTGACGAGGCTGATGAGCGAGCAGACGTTGCTAATGGTAATACGAGCTCGCCCGGGTCTCCGCTTTCTGACGCGGTTGCGGAGATTACAGCCAATATCTCTAAGCTCATTGATGAAAAAATGGACCCGATATCACAGCTGTTACAACTACATCGTTCTGAACTAGACGAGCATAATAAGCGGATCACTGAAGTGGAAACGAGGATATCTGCAATGGAAGATGTGGTAACCCCGATGAAGGCTAAACTGCAGTCCCTCGAGAAACTCGTACAGGACATGGGAGAACGGGCTGAAGACCTTGAAAACAGAGGAAGGAGGAAGAATATCCGTATTGTTGGATTACCTGAGGGCGTGGAGGGTGACAACCCGACGCGGTTTTTCGAATCATGGCTTCCTAAGACTCTCTGTATTGCTTCGAAAGCGGGTCGAATAAAGCTAGAAAGAGCGCATCGATCACTCGCCCCCAAACCTTCTTCTACTCAGCGACCGCGACCCATCGTAGTGAGGTTCCACAACTTTCAAGACAAACAGCGAGTGTTAAATGCTGCGCGGGAGCTGGGGATAAAAGGCTCTCCTTTGAAATTTGGAGACAGCACTGTGATGTTTTTTCAGGACTTTTCTGCGTCTGTCCTTCGCAAGCGCAGGATGTTCGATGAAGTTAAGAAACGGCTAAAATCCCTAGGCGCGGAATATAGGCAGATTTACCCTGCCCTGCTCAAGGTGAACATCCGTGGCTCGGTGAAAGTGTTTCATGAGCCGGCCGCTGTCGAGGCGTTCCTAAATTCTCTGGATGCGGAGTTTGTAACACTTGATTGCCCAATGTAACGTTACATGGCATGCGTTTAAGACTATCATACACTGGTGCGGGTTTAAATATTGAACATTTAATTGAGGCATTGAAACGTGTGCTTACTAAATTGTTTATTAAGTGGTGTGGTCATTGATGGTGGCACTACCGCTTGACGTTCTGGTTGGATATTTCCTCGTTTCCTTTCGTCGTTAGGGGACCTCTTTTCACTGGGACTCACGTTATGCAACGGGAGGTAAAGTGTGTAATTTCGTTAGTGTTCAGTAATTCCTGTTCAAGTTCTTTGTATATGTTAATTTCTTTTTATTTAATTTTTCTTTTGGCTTACCACTTTTCTGTTTGGCTGACATCTACATCGTCCAAATTGTACATTTAGATTGCATTATGTACGATATACAATTGGAATGCTGAAGCTTAAAGTGTGTACGTGGAATGTTAATGGTATTCATACACCTATTAAGAGAAGAAAAGTTTTAACTTTTTTAAAAAAGGAGGGGGTACAAATTGCGTTACTACAGGAGACCCATTTAAATGATCAGGAACATGCTAAGCTATCACGGGGGGGTTTGGCCAGGTCTTTTTCTCATCTTTCACCTCGAGGAGTAGAGGCGTAGTTATTTTAGTTAAGAGAGGTATACCATTCCAATTAGCAGAAGTTGTCAAGGACACAAGGGGGCGCTATTTAATTATGAAAGGGGTATTATATGGGGAGGAAATTGCTTTTTTGAACATTTATTGGCCCCCTGGCCACCCAGGTGATTTTCTGACTACAGCGTTTGCCAAATTAGCAGAGTGGGGAGTTAAGACACTGTTTATTGGGGGAGATTTTAACTGTAATTTATGCCCCATTATAGATAAATTCCCAGCAGGTAAATCATTATTATCAACCCAGGCTAAAACTGTTAGGGCTCTCTGTGAAGACTTTGACTATATAGATATTTGGAGGGCCTGCCATCCTGCAGAACAGGAGTATACTTTTTTCTCTAGAGCCCACAGCAGTTATACTAGGATAGATTATTTATTTTCTCCCAAAAATATGTTGCAGCATGTATTGTCTTGCCATATAGGTAATATTTCTATATCCGACCATGCAGCAGTTTTTGCTGAATATTCCTTCGGGAACCAAGATATTAAATCTAATAGTTGGAGATTTCACCCATTCATTTTGGCTGATCATAATTTT
The DNA here is from genome assembly GCF_003368295.1 of Carassius auratus. Taxonomy (NCBI): domain Eukaryota; kingdom Metazoa; phylum Chordata; class Actinopteri; order Cypriniformes; family Cyprinidae; genus Carassius; species Carassius auratus. The sequence goes on along the minus strand of NC_039257.1, from coordinate 22,920,703 downwards.
ATATCATATTTTACAGAGGAGTTTAACTCTTTCATGTCTATTAACTCTGCCTCAACCGAAGATCCATCTTTACTTTGGGAAACAGCCAAAGCGTTTTCTAGAGGCCTTATTATATCATACACACTAAGTAAAAGACGCAGACAAGCCAAACAAAAGGAGATCTTAGAATCGAAGCTAAAGGATGCTGAGAGATTATATATTAAAAAACCAACCCCTGGTAAGATTAAGGAAATTTCAGCACTAAGATCTGCCTTAGATTCTCTTTTAACAAAACAAGCGGAAGTGAAAATTCGTTTTGCCAAACAGAAACTATATGAACATAGGGATAAAGTGGGGAAATACTTTGCATTCTTAACAAAGAAAAAATCGGACTCTCAGTCTATTCTGTCCATTGTGGATAGTAGCGGTAAACGTTTTCTAGACAGCTTATCTATTAATAATACATTTAAAGAATGGTTTGAGAATTTATATAGGTCAGAATTAGATGGAGATACAACACAATCCACAGAGCTTTTCTTCTCCACCCTCAACCTACCCAGTTTATCAGAGGATCAGACCACTTCCCTTAATGCTCCTATCTCTAAAAATGAAGTTCTAGAAGCCATAAAGAGTTTGCAGTCTGGGAAAGCACCTGGCCCAGATGGGCTTAGTACTGAATTTTATAAAGAGTTTAGAGATTTATTAGTTGACCCCTTACTAAATATGCTCAATGACTCGTTTGTGAAAGGCCATTTGCCACGATCCATGAGAGAAGCGAATATATCCTTAATTTTGAAAAAAGGTAAACAAGCGGAGGATTGTTCGTCATACCGACCTATTTCACTACTTAATGTAGATCTGAAGATTCTTTCTAAAATATTAGCAACACGGTTAGAATGCCTTCTCCCCACTCTAATAAAGGATGACCAAACAGGCTTAATTGTAGGACGCAACTCTGTCAATAACATGCGTCGCCTGTTGAATGTGATACAGTTTGCTAAGCAGCAGTCAGTAGATGGTCTTGTGATCTCTCTAGATGCGGAGAAGGCATTCGACCGCATCGAATGGCCTTACTTATTTCATACGTTACATAAATTTGGTCTTGGTGAGCACTTTATTAAGTGGGTCAATTTATTGTATAGTGAACCTCTTAGTGCCGTGCTGACAAACGGATGCCGCTCCTCTGCATTCAAGGTTGGGAGGGGGACGAGGCAAGGCTGCCCTCTATCTCCTCTTTTATTTGCTTTGATAATTGAACCGTTGGCAGAAGCAGTAAGAACAAATAGTGATATTTGTGGGTTAACAATAGCAAATAATCAACATAAGATTGCCCTATATGCCGATGATATTTTGATATTCATGGTGAATCCTGATACCTCTACTCCAGCTCTTCTAGACACAATTGACAAATTCGGTACTTTTTCAGGATATAAAATTAATTATGATAAGTCAATGGCAATAGCTTAAAACAAGTACCCCAAACATTACCATCCTTCCCATTTAGATGGGCCCCCAAGGGTTTAATATATTTAGGCATTAATGTTACCCCCTCCTTTGAACCGATGTATAAAGTAAACTTTCCTCCACTTTTTGATCGCATTCGGTTAGACTTAGAAAGGTGGAATGTTCTTCCTGTTTCTTGGTTGGGACGGATCTCCCTCCTGAAGATGGATATTCTTCCAAGATTACTTTACCCCATTCAAATGATTCCACTAAATTTTACACACAAAACTATTAAGAAATTAAATGGTTGGTTTAGTTCCTTTATATGGGCTAAAAAAAGAGCACGTATAAAACTTTCAACTTTAATGCTTCCATCTTCGGTGGGAGGTCTTGACCTTCCGGATATACGGAGATATCAGTTAAGTGTTCACTTGCGTTACATTTCTGACTGGGTACATAGAGGGTCCAGAACAGTGTGGTTTGATATTGAAAGTTCACTCAGTAAACTTCCTTTAATAAATCTGCTTTTTCTTAAAAAGTTTAAGTCCTTGAAAGTCGCTTGTAGTAATCCCATCACAATTAATGCTGTCAAGGCATGGAAAGTTATCAGGCGTTTGGAGGGTCGACCCCAACTTACCTCAACTTTTACTCCTATTTGTGATAACTATGACTTCCTGCCGGGGACTGTAGACCAAAATTTTAAAGTTTGGGCACATAAAGGTCTCAATACTTTACACGATCTATTCAAAGGGGACACTTTAATGTCATTTGACCAATTAACCACCAAGTACAGCATTCCACGACAGGACTTTTTTCGTTATTTACAGTTGAGAGACTTTGTAAAGAAGGACACTACTCTGCTTACAAATCGGGACATTTCGGCTGTGGAGAGACAGCTTTTTTCACAAATGAACAGTTCTACAAGTTCTTTTAATAAGGTTCTCAAGGATTGTGGATCTTCAAATACGGACTTATTGAAGAGGACATGGGAAAGGACACTTGATATACAAATCACAGATGATCAATGGGAGGAAGCATGGAAGAATGCAGGGACCCTAAGCATATGTAACAGAGTGAGAGCAATGCAGTTGAAAATTTTGCACAGAGCTCACATTTCTCCTTCGCGGAGGCACAAGTTTAAAAAAGACTGCTCACCAATGTGCCCGAAATGTAAAACAGAGGAAGGAGATCTTATTCATTGTTTCTGGTCTTGTAAGGAGATTCAGAAGTTCTGGGTTATGGTTGAACAAGAACTTAATGCTATCTTATCTATTAATATTGGCTACTGTCCAAAACACATGTTGCTTGGAATATATGATGACATGGTTATAGATAAACATAAAAAGACACTCTGCAAGTTCCTTACATTCTGTGCAAGAAAATGTATTCTCTTGAACTGGTTAGTTGATAAAGCCCCTTCTAGGTCACTATGGCACAGGGTTATATTGGAATACGTTTCATTAGATTATCTAACCTGTGCATCTTATAATAAAGATGTCCTATTTTATAGAAGGTGGGACCCATTTCTGACATATATGGGCTTAGATATATCCTCTATTCTTATTAGAGGGTTTGTTTGATGAGGTTTAAATGTGTGGCACATTGGTGCAAAAAAAAAAGATATATTGTTTGTATGATTATACCATTCTCTATTTCATTTATTTCTTAAACTGATTTATTGTGGTAAGCCATATTATTATTATTATTTTATTTAATTTTTATCTTTCTTTTATTATCATTTTGTTCGATTGATGTATTTATTTAATTTTTTCTCTCTCTTTTTTTTTGGTTGATTCAAATCTCGTTTTGTAATGTTTAAAAATTAATAAATATATTTCACAAAAAAAAGCATGTTGCAGTGCATTCTGGGTGCAACCTAGTTCAAAATTCATCCATGACTCCCATGATGCATTGCGGCACAAATAAATTATTAGCTGAATTGTTTCAGTAATTTCCTTTATTCTTACTATTTTTTTTGTGTTACTTTTAGTAGTTTGCTTTCTAATGTTTAGAGTTGTTCTGTTTTTCTGAATATGCTGTTTGTCACCGTTGTTGAGATTCCTACACTAATCTTTGATGTATGAGTGTGCCTAAAACAAGCTTTTTTTTTATTATTAGAACAACTTTCAAGAATTACTTTTAATTAGCGGGTACTGTACAATCACAGGGTTTTTATAATCAACGAGGTCAATCAAATCTGTTTAGGCTTTAGTTGAGTTTTGTGATTCAGGTCAAATGCCCATGTTTTGATTTTTTTCTTGTCTGTTTGTTACAATTCAGTTGTAACAGCCAAACCAAATCTCACTTTAAAATTGTAAGGCTCAAGAGCCCAACTAAACCAAACTCTGACCACTATAATGGTTTATGGTGACATAAACATAGTGATTTTCATCTTTGTTGATTCTGCATGTTAACATCAGGTCTCGTCAATAATGGTCAATCATTACTCAATTAATCACTTAATTATGTCATTAACTTTAACTCAGCTTCAGTGTTAATTTAACACTTCTTTTTTAACACTTTCACACTCTTGAGTGTGGTCTCACATGTACTCCCAGCAGAGTTAATTTCACTCTGGATTTTTTGCTGTGTATATTAATCGAATAGCATCAACAAAGAAATCGCTCACTGCTCCTGATTAAAAGCTTATATAACTTTAATAAAGAAAAATCTTTAATTTATACAGTCAAATATGCAATGCTGTTTTACATTTGATTACATTACTCAATTTATGTAGCTAAAAATTAATGTAGGTCTGTCATTTGTGTGAAAATATTTTTTAAGAATTGAAGGATGACTGTTGTCATAATATTTTGTATGCTAGTTGCAATAACCTGAGTATTTCCATTTTGAAGTCTTTGAAATATGTTTTAAAAGGGAAAGTGAAACAGTAAATTATTGGCTTAGGCCTGTAATTGACCGATTATTGTGTTTATATACGAGTAATAAGCCTGTGGAAATACTTAATGTTATATTACTGCTGAAAATGTTGAATTAAAGTTGATAGTTTGTATAGTTATATACTATTTGTATAGTAAAATAATTTGCTAGTGACTAAGGGGCAACAAGAATGTCAGAGTAGAACTTACATTGTGGCTTTTTAAATTTTTTTTTGAAGAATCACAGTGCTGCAATAATCAACTATGTAACTTTAACTCAGTAATTCAGGAATAACGATAGTCTTTACTTGTCCATTATTTTTATAACTTAGATATAACAGACAATTAAAATCTGACTTTAACATTTTAGGGGTCAAGAGCCCAACTAAAGCAAACACTGACCACTATAATGGTGACACCATTAAAATAGTGATTTTTGTTTTTGTTGATTCTGCATGTTAACATCAGGTCTCGTCAATAATGGTCAATCACTCAATTAATCATTTAATTATCTCATTAACTTTAACTCAGCTTCAGTGTTAATTTAACACTCTTATTTTAACACTTTCACACTCTTGCGTGTGGTCTCAGTTAATTTCACTCGGATTTTTTAAATTATGTATAATTTTATTTTATAATTTATTTAAAGTGAATAAATTGTAATGAAAAACAAATAAAATTAAATAGCTGAAGTAAATCGTAAGTGGAAGTGCATTTGACGATTCTGTCATGAGCATACATCAGCTTTTACACATGTTTAGGGGAATAGGGCATTATTTATATACCATGTAAGGTGGTATGTGCTAGAAATGGGTAAACCACTATCAATGAGTCTGCCCATGGGGTGGGGGCACCACCGCGCAAGGCAGTGTCCCACATTGTCCCTCAGAAACATACCCCTTGTCCCCCCTTGGGCTTATTAGCAGGTGGTCACCCTATTTCCATCATGGTAGTGAAAAAAAAAAACACCTAAACCTATTTAACTCTCAGTAAGATCTTCTTTAGACATCTGACAGAAATAAAGTCAGTCTGGTTAGTAACACAGGGGAGATGAGAGAACAAAAGACAGTTGTTGTGGATCACGATAGGCGAGTAGCAACCCTCTAGCAACAGGTTGTTGATTTACAGGATCGCAATAGGCGCTGCAATCTGCGTCTGGTTGGATTACCCGAAGGGTCCGAAAAGGACGATCCTTTGGGCTTTTTGAAAAGATAGCTGCCTGCATGGCTCCCGTCTCTGGCAGGCAAAGAGATTGAAGTGGAACGAGCGCATTGCGTGTACACCAGGCTCTCCTCAGATCGCACTAAACCACGGGTTTTTCTTTTTAAGTTGTTGCGGTACACGGACAGGGAGCTCATTTTTGCGGGCCCCCAGACTTCACACCCCAGTGAAAACATCCGACGAAGCAACGCTGTCTTTCTTTCCAGATTTTTGCCGGCCACTGCCAAAAGAAGAAGTGCATTCGCGCCAGTAAGAAAGGAAATGAGAGAGGCAGGCATCCAGAATTTTCTTCTCTATCCTGCAACGCTGAAGGTCATTCTCAATCATGGTGAACCTAAATTGTTATATTCTCCAGAAGAAGCAAGAGTGTTTTTCAGATCCCATTCATCCACTAACTCTCACTGAACTTCAGTTGGGTGCTTGTTATCTAATCGAAGAAGAGATGCTCTTAGGCGACCGTGTCTTTCACTGTTAACTCTTAATATTTACTTCTGAACTTATAGTTACTAGATAATTTCATTGAACATACAGTATCGCTTACTGATCACAGTGGTATAATATTTATGTTCGTTGTATTCCTTCTCTCTTGTTTTAATTATTTGACTTATTTATTCTTATTTTTATTTTATTTATTTTTTATTTTTTATTATTATTTATTTATTTATTTATTATTATTATTTATTTTATTTTATTTTTTCAACAGAGATACTATCTAGTCAAAATGTGACTTTGGGGCCAATGTTGGTGCTTCTGTAATGTGCAGGTTTTTGTTGACGCCATGGATCATATTAAGGGGTGCTGGCAGATCAAGGTTTGTTCTTGGTTTGGTCTGCCATAGTTCATGGAAATATGTTAATATATTTTTGAAAACTGATGGGAAGGGTAGGGATGGGGGGTGGTTTGATGGTAGACTCAACTGGTTTTGTTTTCAAATTTCTATTTTGTCTTATTATGCAGTAATGCTGTTTGATAACTATGACTGACCTTAATATTCTAAGTTGTAATATTAATGGCCTAAATGGCCCACACAAACGTACAGGTTTTCTGGATTTTTTGCGAAGGAAAAAGATTGATATAGTGTTAGTTCAAGAGTTCAAGAATTAAGTGTAATAATAAGTTTTATGAAGTGGTATCTCATTCATCTTCAGATGATAAAACCAAGGGTGTTCTAATATTGGTGCGGAGGACTTTAAATAATACTATTTTAGATAAAGGTTGTGATACAGATGGTAGAATAACACACATAAAAACAATAGTGGAGAATAGGAATATTGTATTTATCTCACTGTATGCCCTTTGTACTCCTGAACCTACTTTTTTCTCTGTTTTGTCTTCCTATCTTTTAAAATTTTCAGATTTTGAAATTGTATTAGGTGCAGACACCAATTCTGTAATGTCACATATCCTAGATAGATTTGATTCTGCATGTTAACATCAGGTCTCGTCAATAATGGTCAATCATGGTGGTTAGATCCGAGCTTAATTCATTACTGCGATCCAGGGCAGAATTCCTGATTCAAAGATGCAGGCAGAATTATTATTTTCAAGGAAGTAGACCAAGCCACCTTTTAGCTTTAAGAATACGCAACAGTGAAAAGTTTGCTAATATTTCAGCAGTGAAATCCCAACCCGGGCTCATTGTGACATCCAAAAGACATTCATATTTATTAATTAATTAATTATTAATTAAAAACGGCCGTTTTTCCGCGCCGCCGCCTCCACTATGTTGAGTTACTCCGTCAACCAGCTGATGAATCTCAACAGTTTCCTCACTCCACCGTGCATTGCAGTGCTTAAACAACTAGGAATTCTCCGCCGTCCACGCTATCTCCATAGAAGTTACCGCAGAAAGTTTGTCTGCTCACAGACAAGTCCTACCATCCCGGCTCTCTGGTCAGCAACACGAACTGTCGCACCACATACACGTCATCAGAGTGCTGCCTCCTCGGCTAAGTAGTTTGGATGTCTCCATGGTAACACCTCTCAGTGAGCTGAATGCAAAACGTGGAGTGGACTCCAGTCTGCTACGGCCAGTGCAAAGATTTGTTGCTTCATCAAGTAGCAAAATCGAACTCTTAAATGCACAGTCTATTACAAACAAATCCTGCCTCATTCATGACCATATCCTGGAAAAATCTCTGGATTATATGTGCATTACAGAGACCTGGCACCAACCAAATACCTTTTTTTCTTTAAACGAGAGCTGTCCCCAAGGATATAGCTACCTCCAGAAAGCTCGCAGCACGGGACGTGGTGGCGGCCTGTCAGTCATTAATCGCAGCGATCTGGATTTATCTCTGCAACCATTACATGAACTATCTTCATTTGAATGCCTTGCAATAAGTCCCCTTCCCCTGTGTTGTTCCTTCTCATCTACCGACCACCAAAATCAAACCCATCATTTATCACTGAGATGTCAAATCTCCTCACAACTTTCTGCACATCCTCCGCCGATGTTATGATTTTAGGTGAAATGAACATCCATGTTGACACCCCCTCCTGCCGTTTTTCAGCTGAATTTCTTCAACTACTGGACTGCTTTAACTTAAAACAACTTGTTGGTGTTCCCACACACACCAGGGGGCATACCCTGGACCTGGTCATTACTAACTCTGCCCCTCTCACCAACCTGCAGGTGTATGACCTAGGTGTGTCCGATCACAAGGTAATCTCTATGGATTTGCCATCCCCATCCAGCCTCTCCAAGCCTAAGCGGAACATCTGTTTCAGAAACCTAAAAAACATAAACCCAGAACTCTTGGCAGCAGACTTTCAGCATCTTTCCACACACTTTTTATCAGCCGACGAAGCAGTGGACTACTACAACAGCCATCTGAGCAGCCTCCTGGACCTCCATGCACCTGTTAAAACAAGAACAGTCACCTTCACCCACTCAGCACCCTGGTTTACAGATGGGCTTCGTAAGATGAAGGCAGCAGGGCGGGTCCTTGAGCGGCGTTTCAGAGCCTCTGGCCTCACTGTACATAAACAAATCTACCGGAAACAACAACAAAAATATGCACAGTCCCTTAAAGAGGCAAGGTCACAGTTTTACTCCGATGCCATCAGAAACAGCCCAGGAAATTCCAAGCAGCTCTTTTCCACTATAAATCACCTTCTCAAACCACAATCGACCCCACTTACTGCCGCTACAGAAGAGCAGTGCAATAAATTCATGGATTTCTTCACGTCAAAAACTGCACATATTCGCTCTGCCATTTCTGGCCCCCCCACCCAAACTGTTCCCCCAACATATACCATCTCCCAACCCCTAAACTGCTTTCCTGAGGTTTCATCAGAAGAGGTGCAGAACATCATCAGGAAGATGAAATCTTCCACCTGTCCCCTGGACCCTCTCCCAACCTCCCTGGTATAAACTCATATCACCGTCCTAAGTCCCCTGATCACTGCTGTTATAAATCATTCCCTCAAAACTGGTCACGTTCCCCCTGTTTTAAAAAATGCCATTATCACACCACTGCTCAAAAAACCCACTCTTGATTCGGAAGTCCTATCCAACTATAGGCCCATCTCAAATCTCCCCTTCATATCAAAAGTACTTGAGAAAGCCGTTGCCAGCCACCTTCAGGACCACCTCAAATATAATAACCTCTTTGAAAAATTCCAGTCAGGTTTCCGCTCTGCTCACAGCACAGAGACTGCCCTCGTTAGAGTCACAAACGACCTCCTCATATCATCTGATGCTGGCTCCCCTTCCCTCCTCATCCTCCTGGACCTTTCTGCTGCATTTGATACTGTCGACCATGGTATTCTTTTAAACCGGCTCCACCTCACTACTGGACTAAATGATACTGCACTCCAAATCATATCCACACACAGTTACTTGCGGTGTCCCCCAGGGGTCAGTCCTTGGCCCCATCCTCTTCATTCTCTACCTCACCCCCCTTGGCCAAATCATCAGCCGTCACAAAATCTCATTCCACTGCTATGCCGATGACATACAGCTCTATGTACATGCCACAGCTGAATCCACACCCTCACAGTCATCCCCATCAAAACTCAGCACCTGTCTGGAGGAGATAAAGGTATGGATGGAGCACAACTTCCTTTAACTAAATAGCTCCAAAACCGAAGCCATCTTGATTGGCACTCCTCACCAAATCAAATCATCATCCATAACCAGTATTACCTTTTCTGGCACCAACATTCCCCTCTCATCAACAGTAACTAATCTTGGTGTAAAAATTGACTCCCAACTCACTTTTGAAGCTCATATAAATCACTTATGCAAGACCTCTTTCTACCACCTCCGTAACATCTCCAAACTCCGGCCCATTCTCACCTTTTCAGATGCCGAAAAACTGGTTCATGCCTTTGTCTCCTCCAGACTGGACTACTGCAATGCACTTCTCATTGGGATTCCTGGAAAGAGTCTGCAGAGGCTTCAATACATCCAAAACTCTGCAGCTAGGATCCTGATGAGAGTCCGGAAATATGAGCACATTACCCCCATTCTTCACTCACTCCACTGGCTTCCCATCTCCACCAGGATTGAGTACAAGGTTTCACTCCTCACACATCAATGCATCCATGGACATGCCCCCTCCTACCTAAAAGAACTTATCAACCCACAAACCACAACCCGTTCCCTCTGTTCCACTCACTCAAACCTCCTCCACATACCCAGAACCAGACTGAGGACAATGGGAGACAGGGCCTTTTGTACTGCTGCCACGCATCTGTGGAATGGCCTCCCTGACTCCTTGAGGGCTCCACAATCTACTGATTGTTTTAAAAAAGGCCTCAAGACATTTCTTTTTAGCAAAGCTTTTGGTCCCTTTTAGATTATTATTATTAAAGAACTGCTTATCTTTTTGTTTTTGTTTTAACCCTGTAGCACTTTGAGATTTCTGATGAAAAGTGCATTATAAATAAAATGAATTATTATTATTATTATTATTATTATTATTTTCTTTCTTTTTACTCTAACCTCTATACTTCTTCTGCTGTTGGTGACCCTGACTCTTTTGCATCTTTTCTGTCCAACCTTGATTTACCTAGGCTGTCAGATTCGAACTCTGATTACCTGGCTGAACCGATTACCCTTCAAGAGCTGGAGTCAGCAATTTCATCTATGAACAAGGGGAAATCCCCAGGTTTAGATGGTATTCCTGTCCAATTGTATATTACTTTTTGGTCTGATTTAGGCCCCCTCATGTTAGATATGATAAATTTTTCAGTAACTCGAGGTTCATTTCACCCATCTATTAATATAGCTGTGATTTCTCTCTTGCTAAAAAAAGACAAGGATCCGACTTCCTGTTCTAGTTACCGGCCACTCTCTTTGATAGGGACTGATGTTAAATTATATGTTAAGGTACTATCTCGTCGTCTAGAGAAATATATGAACAGGCTAGTTCATCATGACCAAACAGGGTTAAATAAATCTCGCTCAGCTTCAGATAATTTACGCAGGTTATATCATATTATCAACTCAACTAATAGTTTGTCCTCCCCTTGTGCAGTATTATCGCTAGATGCAATGAAAGCTTTTGACCAGCTAGAATGGAACTATTTATGGGCGGTTCTACAGCATCTGGGTCTGGGATCAACTTTCATAAACATGATAAAAGTTCTGTACGCCAATCCAGCAGCCTTTGTTCTCACAGGTTCTGTCTGCTCTAACCCACTCTTTATACATCAAGGTACTCGTCAGGGTTGCCCGCTTTCTCCTTTGTTATTTGCCTTATCCTTGGAACCCTTAGCTCAAGCAGTCTGACTATCTGAAACTATTTCTCCCATAAGTATAAGGAATACTCATCATCATATTTCTTTATTCGCTGATGATATCTTATTGTTTCTGGAGAAGCCGTCACATTCTATTCCCCATGTATTGAATTTATTTGACCATTTTGGATCTCTCTCTGGGTTTAAAATTAATTGGAGTAAGTCATGTCTACTTCCCCATAATTCTAAATTTGATCCCATTTCCCTTTCTGTATCTATTCCAGTGGTTCAAAACTTTAAGTACCTGGGGATAGATATGTTCCTTCCCTGGAAGAAATTAATTAAAAAAACTATAGTAGTATTCTAGGCAAAATATCGTCAGATTTAGAAAATTGGTCTCGTCTTGCTACATCTCTCCAGGCTCTTATATATCGGTGATTAAAATGAATGTTCTTCCACGTATTAATTTCTTCTCTTCTATGATTCCTCTAGCTCCACCAGTTGGTTACTGCAACAAACTTGATGCATGTGTTTCACAGTATATATGGGATGGGAAACGTCCTCGTTTTAAACTGACTACTTTACAACGATTAAAAGTAGATTACATGGAGGTCTTTCTTTCCCCAATTTTAGATTGTATGCCCAAGCCTTTTCCCTCCGCCCTTTATCAGTTTGGTTTGACCCTGATGCTTCTGTATCTTGGAGAGCAATTGAGGAATCTATTGTGTATCCATATAAATTGAAGGATCTTGTTTTTGGGGGGGTTCCTCTTAGGCAGTGTAAATCTAGGTTTGGTCCCATTGTAACCCATCTCTACATGAAGGGATGTTGAAAGACGTTTACAACTAGTTTCAAATTTGGCATAAGCATACGCCAATTTTTCACAATAATAATCTTTTGTCAGGCAACACTCCAATTACATTTTCCGCAATGGACCCATCACAAAGTAAATAGTCTGGGAGATATTTATGACGATAGTGGTTTACAATACTGTCAGAATCTCAAAACTCAATATAATCTGCCAGGCACTTCCTTTTTTATGTATTTGCGCATTAGATCGGCCCTACGGGCATATGGGGTGCCCTGGAACTCTCAACTGCCTATTCACCCTTTGCGCAAACTAATCCTTCCCTCTGAGGAATCTCCCTCCTTTGCTTCAGTCATCTATCTTTTTCTTCTTGAGCATTCTTACAAACCTTTATCTATTACAACTGTTTGGGCTATGGATCTTAAAACCCCTTTACGTGCAAACATCGCAGACAGCCCCAGTTTATTATTGTTTCACTTTCACAGCACATTAAACATCACTGTCTTACTTCATCTGGACAAAATGTGCATCAATTGTAAGTTTAAAGACTCTAGCTTCGATATTTGACCAATATTTTGATAAAACATTGTTGCAGTGACAGATATTTAGTGATTTATGTCAGGAGTGGAAAATAATAAATCCGTATTATGCCACATTTTGAATAGAAATTCACCACTCACTCATATTCAGTCACGTCAGCAGCGGTTTATTTGTGCTCAATGAACAGCGTCAATAAGGATTTATAGACCAAAGATGCATATCTGCGGTGATATATGGATATATTTACTGATGTTAACTTCATATTTCTTCAGACAGAATCGTCATTTCTATTCATTTTCCACGGATTTACGCGATCTGATGATAAACAGCCTCTCCCAGCGATCTGTGTGTGTGCAGTGGTGTGAGCTCGTGCTGTCACTGCTGTGTGTCACTCAGACTCCGATTGGGCCTTCCCAATGTCAATCTTAGAGTGTCATAACCGGACACCGCCACATCGTGTCACATGCTTCCTGCACACTTCCTGGTAGTTATCTGGCCAAAACAACACTGAAACACCTCTGTACACACGAAATATCCGAATAATAAACCCGCGATTACGATAGTAAAGCTTGGTATGAGAATTTCTTGAGATCTGGGGCGTTTTTATATAAAAAAAATCGAAAATGTACATCGGAAATGCTAACTTGTGCAGCGAGGAAAAAGGCTACAAATAACATATTTTTACAACAGTAAACGACCAAATTCCAACCCTGATCGCTAAAGGAAGTTATTATAAACACTCGATCGGGGTTTAAAGTGTGTTTTGAGTAAAAGTGTACTAATAATTTCATAAACTGTCTGATGTAGCTTGATGCTAACGTTAGCTCCAATGCTACTAATAGCAGGTGCATTTCTTCTTCATAATGCATTTTTGTCTCAATAATTCACGTAAGGTCGTAAGAAAATGTTTTGTTGTATTTTTATAGTGAGACTTTTGATAAATAAGGGCTAAATGCAAAGAGAGACTGAAGTGAGATCGCTGCTTTGTTGCTTTGTAAAGCCTGAAAAACCACAATAAAGGCTAATAAAGGTGGAATAAAAACAAAAGAATAATGATAAAAGAATAATGCGGATAATGTGTCATACCTGGCGGAGGTGTGAAAGACTCGTTTGGTGAGAACAATACAACAATGAATCAGGGAGTTTTGCAAAGCCAACACACATACAAAATACACAGGAGAGTTTACATGTGAGATCTTACAGGGATGACAAGGGCCATAAATCAATCTGATTAGCCTTCTCTAAAAACACACATGACATGGCCTTAGAAAATATTTAATAAAATTCACAGTTTTACAGATTCGATTATGAAATTTTTTATGAAGTTTTGGAAGACTTGTGGCCTTAGCTACACTGTGTTTTCAAACTCATTTCCTAAATCAACAATTTTTTAAATACATTTAAAACATATGTTTTTAATATATATTTTTTTGTTTATGTTTGAGCTTATATATCTCTATTATCATAACAGTCTGAGTGATTCTGATTCCTGAACAGTAAACTTTGAAGTGTCAGCTTTGTGAACAAAGGTTGATTATGTATCTAGTCAGAAAGAATCATGAGCAGAAACCTTTTTATTTTGGGTATGTAATTTCTGTCTCCATGCCAAAAAAGGGGGGTTACTTGTAAAGGGTTAATTAGGATGTACATGTTTTATTCTCAGATCAGATATGGGGAATGTTTAAACTGTCTTCTAAAAACCCAAACCACCAAATTATTAATTGGAAATTGCTGCATAGGGTTTACTTGACCCCACTGAAACATTATCATATGAATCTGTCATCTTTTCCTAAGTGTGTTCTCTGTCCGCAAGGATTTTTAGGCACATTTTTGCAATTTTTTTGGGAGTGCCCCTCTCTCTCTCCTTTTTGGATTCAGCTCTCACAGGACCTTTTTTATTTGTTTATTTGGTACTGAGATATGTTTGTCTCCACGTCATTTTTTCATGAATGACTTTTGGGACTTCACCTTGTCTGTCCAACAAAGATGTTTACTGTTAGCTGCTCTCACTGCAGCAAAAAAGTTATTGGTCAATCGTTGGAATCCTCCTCACACAATGGACAGAAGAACCTGGGTGGTTTATTTGTTAGATATAATCTCAATGGAACTCTCAACTTCTCGTATACATGGATCTAATGTGAAAACTGTTAATTTATGGCATTCATCTTTTAATGTCGTTTCATCTTTTCTAAAATCTTTGTAAGTATTATTCTATTGTATTTTATGTATTAATATTACTTAATTTATTTATATTATTGTTTATTTTACTTTATGTATTTATTTATTATTTTTCTTCTCTAATCTTTAGTCTACCAGGGGGTGGGATGGGTTGGGATGGGTTCTACATTTGCTCAGTTGCTTTTTTGTAAACAAAAGAAAATTCAATAAACAGTTGTTAACAAAAAAGTAATGTCAATCTGTAGCTGTTTCAGGAGTTGTTTAATCAGATCTTGAGAGATTTGATGAATTATTTTATTTTAGTTGATTTCATCTAAGGCTGTGGCTGAAATCAGTTGTAGTTCTTGTGTTTCTCTTTCCTCCAGTGATTCGGTTTGTTAATAGCAGGTGTTCATCACTAATGCTCAATCATCTATTAATCACAGAATTATCTCATTAACTTCACTGATTCAGTGTTACTCAAACACTCTGTAGTGTGCACACATTATAAGTGTTCATTTAAAACTGAGAATTTTGTTGTGGGGTTTAAAGGGTTAAAGATTTAAGATGAAGAAAAAACAGCATGAAACATAATTTAACAGTAATAAACTGTAATTAATTTACAGTAATAAACTGTAGAAAATAGTTATTTACTGGCAACCCTGCTGCCAGTAAATAACTGTTTTCTACAGCTTGTTGCCGTAAATTAATAGTTGCCAGCAAAAAAAGTTTATTTCTACAGTTTGTTGCCATTAAGTCAAGGAAAAACAGTAAAATACTGTAAAAATATAAATGTCAGACTTACCAAATGAAAAAAAAAAGTTAATTTAACAAAAATATTTGTGAACATCCATAGAAAAAAATGTATGCACCATCTTGTTGTTCACCATTGTGCTGGAGAGTAGAGCTTGTGCTTCAGTCAATGATGAGCTACAAATTCTGATCTTCTGCTGCTATATAAAGACAGTAAATGTGGAGTTGCTGATACAGTGGTGATCTCTGTGTTAAGTACTTCAGCACATACATGTGTGCTATAGCTGGCAATGAGCTGCAGTTATTTGAGTAAAAGACATGCATTTAGTTTCTTTACTACTACACATTAAATGTTTGGATTTTTATATTAAGAAATATTCCTTCTCAGTGGACTCAAATGAAAGAAGTTCACAGTACTAACATCGTAGGAATGCTAGCTTTTAAACTCGATCTGTTTGAAGCAGTGGGAGAGGAGTTAATTTCCATGGTAGAATTTATGGTAAAATATTGTGGTAAATGTGGTAAGTTAATGGTTGTGAGCTGTAAATTAACTACTTTACTGGCACCCCTGCTGCCAATAAATTACTGTTATTTAACGGCACAATTTTTACAGTGATACAGTTAGTATACAGTGAAACGACTGAGTGTTTCTCCATGACCAAGGTGCTACATAAACAATAAAAGCACAGAACACAGGACTGCAAAGAACTAAACTGGACATAATTAAATTATTTTAAACGGGCTAAGTACAAATGCTATTGTGTGACTTCAGTAGACTCAGAAAATAGTCATATGGATTGAATTTATGTAGCTTCTTTGTCATTTTGGAGCTTGCAGAAAAGAATGTCTTGAATAGTCTAAATTATCAACATTTATTTTCAATAGAAGAAAGCAGACAGAAATGTATGGTTCTGTGATAGACCTCTAACATTCTTGGAATGTGTGTTACACAAAAGTTTATTTATATTAGAAAAGGTATTTAAAATGTTTTCTTTTTTTTGGGGGGGGGACCATCTTGTGACCTTCTTTTGCTCCATCTCTCCATGCTTGATTGCAAATGATTGCACAGATACTATTTAAACTGAACTGAGATGATGACATTCACTGAATTCATTGATGAACTGCCTTAACTGTCATTTTGCATTATTGACACACTGTTTTCCTAATTAATGTTGTTCAGTTGTTTTGATGCAATCTTTTTTGTTAAACGTGCAATATAAAGTTGACTTGACATGCTGACATTTTGCATGCAAGGAAACCACAGCAGGGTATGTGATGTCAAATCTAAATATCTTTTCCATCTTGCAAATGGGTAATGCTCGTTTTACTTTGTTGCTCAATTACAGATTGCTGATACTGAGCCCAATGCCTTTTTGAAGGCCTCCTGTTTTTGTGGTTTACAGATGACATCTTCTGCAAAAGTGACTCTCTGAATGTCCTGCACATGAAAAAGTAGATGACAGGATCCAGACACACATTAAGAGCAGACAGGAAGAGCATAGCTTCTTTGACCTGGAAGAGAATGAAGCAGCTGTATGCACTAAAGTCATCCTTGTGGCTTTGGCTAAGCGTGTAGGGCACGCGACAAACGTGGTATGGAACAAAGCAGAAGACAAAAACTGCCAGCAAGCTAAAGATGCTTCGATTTGATCGCCGTCTCGCCATGCTGCTGTCCTGCTGAACCCGTTTGTAGGAGCGGTAAACATGACAAGCAATGGAGGTGTAGCAGAACCCCATCAACAGGAATGCCACCCAGAAGACTCCAACGTTGAAGTGGGCTGAAATTTCGTGCCAGCGCCGACCCAGTTCGCTCTTCAGGGCCATGCAGGAGAAAACTTTAGGCATGGGCTGGTTGGTTAATATGGCATTCGGCAGCATGAAGAACATCATAATGCCCCAAGTTAGCAGCGCAAGAGCCTTCGCTACTGAAACACGCTGCAGAAAAGAAGACATACCAAAAGTGTTGCGTACGATTTTAAAGTAGCGTTCCAAGCTGATGAGGCTCATGAAGGTTATTCCTGTGTACATGCTGAGGTAGAAAAGCACAGCTGTGTAACGGCAAACTATCAGCTTCAACTGCAAACCGCCATAACCGAGGTCGCCCACTACACGCCACGGGTAGGTAAACAACATCAGAACATCTGCCACCACCATGTTTTTTAGGTAAACTACTAAGGCTGATGAGGTGGGAACCCTGAAGAAGATCCAAGCGGCGAGTCCGTTGAGAATGAAGGCACAAGCGCAGATGATGGTGTAGAGCACAGGCAGAACCTGATGTGTGAACACGCTGCTGACATTCGTGCTGTTTTTTGGTTCCATCTGTGTAGTGTTGATGCAGTCCATATCTAAAACTGAAAATAAAATAACTTCATCAGCTTTGATGATATCAGGAAATATTGTGACAATGACTCAATGTTGTAACTTCTGCTAGACTTTTTTTTTTTTTTTTGCTGATATTTAGAAATTAAAATTGCCATTTATGCCAATTTCATGAATCTTCAAAATCTGTGTATAGTCCTTGCACTTTTTATGCTTTTGCTTCTACTTCAGATTCTCTCTGACGAAACTTTGACAATACAAATATTGTGAAAATGTCTCCATTACCATACTTTAAAAAATTTATTTTATTTTTCAGAAAGAATATACTTCATTGTGAATCGAATGTTTTCAGACTCACAATTAAAATGAAATTGCAAATTGGCATGAACAGTTTTTATAGTTTAAATTTATATTAAATGCAAATAGATGACCTTTAGGTTTTTTTCTTTACTTAAGCAGGACTTAAATACATTTTTACATGTAATGTCAATTACTTCTGTTGTCTAAAATATGGTTAAGTGCACTATATCAAGTGTACTGACTAACCTTTATGGTTAAGTAGAATAGACAATAGAAATTATATCAAAGTTTTGTCACGTTTGTAAATATATTTTTAATTAATATACACATATATACATTTATAAGTTTTAAAGTTGCATTTAGTACTTTTTCAAATAAATGAATATTTAAATGTACTGTAAACTAATACACAGCACTAAAAACTGTTGATTTGTCCATTTTAATTACATTGAATCAAAATCGTTGTTGCACACAAAATTAATGCTGAAAATCGTGTCATTTTTAACAAAACACCATATTTCCTTGTTTTATTCAGATTCTTGATGTAATAGCGTTTAAATAGAAAAGCTTGTACATTGATAAAGGATAAAATGTTTTTAAACTAAGTTGGAGTGATTTAAATGCTTTTTGTAACAGACATTAAACCATAAGAACATACTTATATATAGAAACATGTCGGTTCACAAAGTTAAAGATACACTCATTATATAAACCTGAACAATGGTAACAGTCATCAAACTAATTCAGATAAACTGTAATGCAAACTCATGAATGAGTTTTGTACTATGTCGATACCCAGTATGCATTTAAGCATAAAGTTTTCTGTTTTTGCTTGTCACCATTGTTGAGTTTCATACACTGATTCTTAATGCCTATACATTCAGCTTTTTTAATTATGGAATTTTCTGTTGATTTGTGAAAGTGTAATAGATGTGATATTGCTTTAATCTTATGCTTTCGTATTATACTTTGGATTCGTTAAACTAGAATAGTATGTTTGTAAGAGTTTGATTACATTTGTCATCACCTGATTTTATGACTAGTGCAAATATGTGAGTCAATGGATCACATATAAATTCAATGCAAAGATGAAAATAGTGGTGGAAATTAAAAAATTTTCAAGAGATTTGTTCATTTACAGTTCGTTCACCAAAATGACTAATTCAGATTCATTCACTGATTGGTCAGTGACCATTTCTTCATATTACACAAATACGCCACCAGGTGGCAAAAAAGGGTGTCTTGTGTTATGCCTTCGCTTGTTACAAAAACAGATGAACAAACTGCAAGGTTTTCTTGCATAATTTAACATTTAAATTGTTTTGTCAGACAGTTCATATATAATAAATTCACATTAATAAATCGGGGATTAAACGTAGTTATGTTCTGTATGCTAAATATGAAAACAAACATGTACACAGTAGCTATAATTGCGCTTTATATCTGATGATTGCTGATCTAGATTTACATGCTAAATGGCCGACTGACCAGGTATACTCTCATTCATTTAGTTCATGCACGAGATGTATCAGTTCATTCAACTCATTCACGAACAAGAAGATCCCTTGATCTCGTTCAGACTCAAACAAAAATTGTTTCGTGGATGACATATTTGTTCACTACATTCAACAAATCACATGCTCCATGACATCTCCTACTTAAAGGCTATCTACCTTTTTCCTGTCGCAAAAATGGGCATCGCCATTTGTCAATTCTATGGGTCTAGCTTCCGGTCTCATTTGAGTACACGTGACATATGAGTCAATGGATTATGTGAACAAGAACAATTTGTTCACTTAAAAGATTTGTTCAAAAAGAATGATTCATTCACAAACTAAACATTATAAGTGAATTCACGGCAGGTGGAGAGAATGAGGTCTGCCGCAAATGCACAATATTTGCCTTGAGTGGAAAATTTTAACTTGAAGTTGCAATAGGAGATCTTTTCAAACGCTAATATTACCTTGATAGCACTGAAAGCGAACGACCCAGATTGGGTTGTTGATATTTGTCTGCCATTCTAGCTCTGCCTGCACAGGGTGTGTGAATGTGCTGATGATGTATTGTGTCTATGCTAACAGGGTTCGCAGAAGTATGCAGATACATACGTTGATAAGGAAGGTAGGAAAGCTATCAGACTGAGCGTTTTGATTGGACGTACATTTCTTTGTCCTACACCTTCCACAAAATATATAAATACAGATAAATAGATTTAAACCACTTAACTTAATGCTTGCTATTGGGATGTGAAGAGACTTTCAAACAGTATATCAAAAAATGTTTCTGAAGACAATCACCTATTGCACCTTTAAGTGGAAGATTCGCATGATGTGTTCTAGCGCAAGCCAATCAGCGAAGAGCTTCTTGACACGTCCAGCTGAATCAGACAATGGAAGAGAGCATTTTTGCAGCATTGCAGCATTTTTGCAGTTGTAGTGGTAGTTGTATTTTATCAGCATGGCTACAGAGAAGCTGCTATCAATAATAAAAATAATAGTAATGGCAAGATGAAGCCTCATGAAGCTTAAAGCTTTTCAGCTAAATGGTTCACGAAAGGGTTAATTTCTGAAGTTTTACTCCATTTTTATTTTACATTTAATTTAGCAATTTATTTGATTATTATACTATTTTTAAATCATTATAAAAAAATACACATAACAATTATTATTTTCCATAGTGCAATCACATTTCAAAACAAAATCATCTCTAAATCTAAATCTTGAATAATTGATTATTTCCCCAAAAAAGCTGTCATTTGGTGAAAATTCAATTTTTTTTTCTTTTTGTTTTGTTTTTCATATTGCAGTTTATTCCAAGAACAATGTTTTTGGTCTTAATTTTGTTTTCCAGTAATGCAAACCCCTATGACATATAACTTATATTATGAACAATTATTTAAGTAATTGTTACCACTAATTAGCTGATTCACTTAGTTGGTTTATCATATTAAACTTACTTAATATCCACTTGTAAGCCTTTGATGCAGTAGTGTGTCCAGCTTTTGGTGTGCTCATACAAAAATGAAAGTGAAGTAAAAGCAAATGCATTGTGATGTGTGGGTAGCTATCGAAAGACATGAATTTGAATATCTCCTGGCTTGATTTGCAAACAAATGCAAAAAAGTTACTCGGTTCTGCAATTATGGAACATGCACAAAGCTTATATTCTCCTCTGCCAAACCACATATACCACATATTCTACATTTGACCAGTTTGAAATTCAAATGCATGCCAACACATCGTCCCTTTGGAATCATAATGTTCTATGACATTCTTGAAAAGTTATTAAGTTGGCTTGAAAAAGGCAACTTGCTGATCTACTATTTAATCTTACTGTTCTTCAAATTTGAACACTATGTCCTCCTAGAGATTTCAAGCGAGAACCACCAAACTTAGCCCAGACCTTCAGACTGATCTGACTCAGTCTGCTATATCTTTTCAGAATGATCTGAAAACCAGACTATCAAAATCACCAAATCATTGTCATTATTTTATCTTTGTTATTTACTAAATAAATAAATAAAAAATAGAACAAAAGATACACATTACAAATACACATAATATACAAACAAAAATATACAGTGTTTTATTTTCAGGTAAAATAGTATTTAGCAGGAGCCTTCAACAAATTTAATGAACAAATAAAAATAAAACAAAATACACTGATCCTGTTAAAGCAACTGTTTTAAAGTTTTTCAGTCTAGTATTATGTTTGGTGTTTTATTAACATTAAAGGAATAATTCACCCAAAAATAACTAACTTCCAGAAGTGGGTAGTAACGAGTTACATTTGTTACATTTACTTGAGTACATTTTTGGGGTATCTAATACTTTTGGAATTCTTTTACTCTTTCGTAAGTACATTTTTGGGGAAGAATCTGTACTTTTACTTCGTTACTGTGGGTGATGCTACTACAATACAAGTTATAAATACTTCAGTTTATTCCAAACGTGCCATTTACTTTTCTCTGGAGTCTGGACAATGAGCGATGCCCATTCGCAAATGATTCATTATTTTGAGTCAATTTTGTTCAAAGGCTTGATCAAACCATGAAGTTGGCTAACCAGTGAATTGGTTCATGTATCAGTTTGAATGCTGTTTGAATGAATTTAAGCTTAGATCTGGGGCCCGTTCTTCGTACGTCGCTAACTCAGTTAGCTGGATTTGAATGTTGACGATTTGGCGTGATCTTGGATCATTTGGTTCTTCGAAGCTCATCCCGGAGCTGCTGTCATAGTACAGGGGTGCCAGTAAAGTACTGTTAATTTACAGCTCTCAACCATTAATTTACTACTCTTAATTTTTGTACAGTATTTTACCGTAAATCCTACCATGGAAATTAACTCCACTCCCACTGCTTCAAACAAATCGAGTTTATAAACTAGCATTCCTATGATGTTAGTACTATGAACTTCTTTCATTTGAGTCCACTGAGAAGGAATATTTCTTAATATAAAACTGCAAACAAAAGGCTGTTATTGCTTGCAATGAAGATCTTTATTAGATGAACACTGCGTGTGTTGTCTACTGTTCAACAGGTATAGGCTACATTCGATTACAGTACATGATACCACTAGGACAGGGATTCTCAATGTGTGGTATGCGCACCCCCAACGGTGTCCAATACACAAGACAGGATTGAGCCCATGATAAAGAAGCTACGGTTCTCACTGTAAAAAATTGTGCCGTTAAATAACAGTAATTTACTGGCAACAGGGGTGCCAGTAAAGTACTGTTAATTTACAGCTCTCAAACATTAATTTACTACTCTTAATTTTTGTACAGTATATTACCGTAAATTCTACCATGGAAATTAACTCCACTCCCACTGCTTCAAACAGATCAAGTTTAAAAACTAGCATTCCTATGATGTTAGTACTACACTGTAAAAAGTGTTTCCCTATATTTATTCAGTAAAATTGTGTCAAAAATGTACAAGCAATATTATTAATTAAATTAAACACATTTTAATTAAGTAGAAATGATCATTAAAAATGAGTAGAATAACATGAAAAAATTAAGTATAATTTACATACAAAAATTGATTTCATTGGACAAAAATCAAACAAACAAAAAAACACTATGCTAAAGAATACTATGTTATGCATGCCAGGCTAGTAGTTGGCGATTATGAAACACCCTTCGAAAACATTATATGCATGCACATGACATCAGCCTTTTTACAAATTCACATTTGTGTTGCTTAGATATGATAAAGGGATCATGTTCAAAAGGTTGTAATGCCCCCAAAACAGTTATTAAAGACACCTAAAGTTCACAAACCGAATCACTGAATGAAAAAAAAATATATAATAATTTGCTTACCATTGTAGTGGTCAGTGTTTGCTTTAGTTGGACTCTTGACCCTTAAAATTTTAAACAGATTTTTTTTTTGGTTACTAGTTGTGATACAGCAGCTAGATAAGCCAAGAAGGAAATGCTTGAGTAACACTGAATTAGTGAAGTTAATGAGATAATTCTGTGATTAATTGATGATTGAGCATGAGTGATGAACACCTGCTATTAACAAACAAAATTACTAAAGGAAAGAGAAACACAAGGAAGCCACTGCCTTAGATGAAATCAACTGAAATAAAATAATTCATAAAATCTCTCAAGATCTGATTAAACAACTCATAAAACAGCTTCACCAGATTCACATTACTAACCAGACTGACTTTATTTCTGTCAGATGTCTACAGAAGATCTAATTGAGAGTTAAATAGGTTTAGGTGTTTTTTTTTTTCACTACCATGATGGAGATCAGTGTTTACTTTAGTTGGGCTCTTAAACGTGACTTTAAAACAACTATGTTTTTTTTTTGTTTTTTTACATGCTGTAACAATGTATTTTTGGAACCTGTTATAGCGGAAAAAAAGAAAATCTGGTATCGCTGTTCATAGATTGAAGACAACAAACACTATTATTTCTGATCCAATCCCGTGTCCCTTCTCTAATTGAATATTGACACTACAGCAAAATAAGAAACACTGCTGATCCTTAAGTTATGAAAGACTGTTAAGAAAATTTCACTCATAAAAAAAACCTGCGCTGATCTTTAGACAGAAACATCAATACTCAGTGTATGAATCACATGAAACAATGGTGACAATCCACAAAATAAATAAACAGATAGGTTCTGAACTTCACAAAACATGCTACTAAAACTTAAGACAAAAGGAAAATTATAAGTACATAAGAATTCAAGAAAATAAGTGAACAATTCAGCATCATAATTTATTCATGCCGCAATGCATGCTGGGAGTCATGGATGAGTTTTATCCTGTGCTGATACCCAGCATGCTTTGCATCATAAACCTTTTGATTATCACCATTGTTGAGATTCATATGCTGATTGTTGATGTCTCTCTTTGAGTGTTGCGGACACTGCTGGCAAAAATATTTAAAACTCAATTCACTCAAATATTGCAACACCAAACTAATATTTGACTACTATAGTAACACTTTAAGTCATTCTAGTAGATCGTGCCTAACAGAAACCGCCATAATGACTTGATTATCAAAAATAACATTGCAGTAACAGATGTATCATAAAGATACAAATACAGCAATGAAACAAAATTTAAAGTACAAAAGTCAAGGGTCAGGAGCCCAACTAAAGCAAACACTGATCTCCGCAATGGTGATGCTAAAATAAACTAACATTATCATCTACATCTCTGTAATTCTCAATAAGATCTTTTGATCTCTGATCTGAAAGAAATAAAGTCAGTCTGGTTAGTAATGAGTGAAGTTGGTAAAGCTGTTTGTTGATTGTATACATCTTCGGTTGATTTCGTTTTAAGCTGTGGCTGAAGTCAGTTGTAGTTCTTGTGTGTCTTGTTTCTTTTTTCTTCAGTGATTCTAATGGTTAACAGCAGCTGTTGATCATTGTCTGAATTCACTCATTAGTTTTCATTCTCTCTATCAGGTGGACTATATTAGTAAACTCATGTAGGAATAGTGAATGAGGGTGTAGGGTGTGATTTGAAACACAGCCGCTGAGTGTTGACTTTGAACGTTGCTAATTTACGATATATAGCAGCAGGCTACCATCTCGAAAACGATAAATATTACCCAGAATGCACTGTTTTAATGAAAAACAGTATGTTACTGTCAAAATATGGCTGTTTTTTTACAGCGATTTTTAACAGTGTACCTTCTCGAAAATGATGAATATTACCTAGAATGCACTGTTTTAATGGAAAACAGTATGTTACTGTCGAAATTTGGCCGTTTTTTAAAGCGATTTTTAACAGTGTGGGTGAGTTGTGTGAGTGGGAACACACACCTGTGTTTCCCTACGCTTCACAAGATCTTGGGGGAAAATGACGTGGACCTGGGTGAGCATGTAAAAAGTCTCATAAATGAACACCTCAACCAACTCGCCGAGCATCTATGGAAACACTTCCCACCTATGGACAGATCTCGCGCTTGGATTCGTGTAGCGCGTGTCGCGGCACAAGTGCAACCATCCCTCTCAATTAGTAAATAACGGAAATGAGCGGAAAAGGAATACACCGTTTCTAAATTTGGACCAGTGACCAGAAGATCAGATTCGCTCAAAAGACTGTGTCAGCAACAAGTGTAGAAGGGAATGACAACAACACTGGCTGCATTAGAAACAGGTAAAGTTTATTAAAGGGAATGCAATAATAAAAGAAAGAAAAAAAAAATAAATAATAATAATATATATATATATATATATATATATATATATATATATATATATATATATATATATATATATATATATATATATATATATATATATATATATATAATAAAAGCCAGAGTTTCAATCCATCATCAAAATCAAAAAAAAAAATAAAAAAAAAATCAAAAAAAAAATAATAACAGAATATAGTAACCCAAAAAGGGGTAATGGAGAATAAAATAAATTAAAAGAATGAAATAAGTAAATGTATTCTTCTTATAACCCTTATATATTTAAATGTCTATTTTTCTATTTATTTATTCTTATATTTTATTAATTGTTTGTCTATGTATTTTTTGACCTATTTAAACTCAACCTAATAAAGTTAAATTACCCTTATTTTGCTAATATAGAATATAGATATATAAAATATAGAATATATATTTCACCTATTTATTTGTGTTCTAATTGGCTTATTTAATATAGATAATAACTTTGAATTTGACTGTAAATACAATTCTTCCAAATTAATGTTTGAAATACCCTTTTCACTCTTGTTCTTCAGAAAAAAAAAAAATAATAAAAAAATAAATCCAAATAATTTGACAGTGGAATGAGTAAAAATAGAGAGAGAAGAAAAAAAACCCACAATGGATCAATCTTGCTCACAATAACAGTCCCAACCTGGATTAGGGTTTCACCAAACTTTAGCTCTAGTTCAGTGCTGCTTACACGAGATCCGTCTGCCGCAATTGCGCATTCTCTCTCGCACTCCCCCGCACAGCTCCGATCATAGGGTGGGGCTGACTCTTCATTGGACCAATTTTAACTTTGTTTTATTTGAATAATAATAATAAAAAATATGTTTCTAAAATAGTTTTCTCTTTTTTTTAATGCATTTCCTATTTCAAAATGTTATGAGAATAAAGTGCTGATTTACATATTTACGAGTGTTATGGTATTTTTTTTCCCCCTTTTCTATTTTACATTAACAGGGCTCTTAGTAACCTGGGTTACATCCTCCCCTCCTGAATTCATGCACGTCCCGCTGCATCCGCAAATTTTTGGGGTTGAGTTAAAACTACAGGCGCAGTATCAGCAGAAGCCACATTCACCTCTAAAGAGGTGCTGAATCACTTAGTCACTTAGACCTTGCAACAGAGATTGAATCACCACGGTAAGTGGGTTTCCCAATTGGGGATACTCAAGTCTTTTTGCAGGCTGTTTCTCTCTTTGTGAACGCCTGGGAATCACTCCGTGCTCAAACTCTGTGTCATTCACTTGTTCACTCTGGTCACCTTCAGCATCCATAATTTCA
Organism: Carassius auratus; assembly: GCF_003368295.1. Taxonomy (NCBI): domain Eukaryota; kingdom Metazoa; phylum Chordata; class Actinopteri; order Cypriniformes; family Cyprinidae; genus Carassius; species Carassius auratus. The sequence goes on along the minus strand of NC_039257.1, from coordinate 22,893,641 downwards.
CTCGGAACTGGACTCTCTCTACTCCTGTTCTCACCTTCACAATCTGCTTCCATTTCTGTCTCCTGGGCAGGCAACTCATCTATCGACTTGGAACAGAGATCCAACCCTGAATCGATGGGACCTAACTCTAGCTCATCAGAAGACATTTCTACTTTTCCTGATTCAGGTAAAGTTTCCTCTACAGGTTCCTCTAAGATCTCCCCTGATAACCTACAGATAGGTATAATATCCAACAGGTTCACCAACAGGTAAGTCAATTTGGACGTTCTGGGGTCTTGGGCAAGGTAATGACTCAGGATTCACTAAAACTCGAGTTTCAAAGTTCAGCCTATCCCTAAACAGAGGACTAAGAAACTGATCATCCTCCGACCCAGAGTTCTCACACACAGACTCTGACTCTGGTAACTCATTATTTGCACAAGCTCTAGTCCTAGGCCTGCAAACTCTTTGCTTAGTCTGCCGTCATGTTGATCAAGCTGCAAAAATCCACAGGGCAGCAACAAATAACGATGTAATGTCCTGAGAGGTCCACTCTGCCCCACCGGACGGACAGTGTACACCGGTAATTCTCCTGCTCTTTTGACTACTACTTGGACACCTTGCTCCCACTTGTCAGCGAGCTTATGCTTCCCTCGCAACCTAATGTTGCGCACAAGAACTCTGTCACCCTCCTTTAAAGTAGAAGCAACTACACGTTCATCAAACCTTCTTTTGTTACGCTCTGCTAATTTAGCAGCATTTTTCTAGCTATCTCGTAGCTCTCTCATAACCGGTCTTTCAGATCTTTCACGTACTGAGAGTGGGATTTCACAGGAGATTCTATTGGCAAGCTGAAGGCCAAATCCACTGGCAAGCGAGGCAGCTGCCCAAACATGAGCTCATAAGGAGCATACCCAGTTGAATCATTGCATGTACAATTGTATGCATGCACTAAGGGCTTTACAAACTCCTTCCACTTAGACTTTTTCTCATTCTCCAAAGTTCCCAGCATTTGGAGAAGCGTCCTGTTAAAACGTTCTTCACCTCTAGGATGAAAGGGCGTGGTACGAATCTTATGAATACCCGCAACATGACACATGCACGTACTTTGTGAAATGGTCTGTGATAACCAATATGTTCTTGGTATTGCTGTGGTCTGGCTCTAATGACAAAAAGTCCATACAGACCAACTCCAAAGGCCTATAGGTTTGAATATTGACCAGTGGAGCAGCTGTGTCTGGAGGCATTTTTCTGCGGACACAGCGTTCACAGGTTTTGATCTTTTTTTCAACTGCTTGGGACATTTTGGGCCAGAAGAACCTGGACCTCACTAAGTCCAGGGTCCTCTCAATACCCAAGTGCCCCATGTCATCGTGGAGGCTACGCAACACTATCTCCCTTAGCCTGGCTGGTAGCACTAACTGATAACGAAGAGCCCCTTGTTCTTGCTTCCTCCTATACAGCACCCCATTCCTAAGTTCAAGACGACTCCACTCCCTCAACCACAATACCATATCAGGTGGCTGACCCCTCAGGTTACCTGGCCTGGTCCCATTCTTCATCCATTCCATTACAACCTCAAGCTCTGGATCTTTCCCTTGCCATTCTGCTAACGTGGCCTCTGAGATGTTAGAGAGATCAGGAAGACCATACTCAACCTTGTGTTGAAATTCATTCGGCAAAGCATCAACCCTATGAGTGAGGGACTCGACCAACGTAACTGGAGAGTGTGCCCATTCAGGGCTTTCGGGCAACCAATCACCTGATGCCTCTCACAAATGGCATTCACCACATCCGCCATGAGAACCTCAGACCCAGTTTCAGGCTCCGCCAGGTGGTGGAGTGTAAACTGCTTGATCCTCTCTCTTTCCTTCTGAGAGACGAGATCATCCAAAGGCTCACCATGCGGACGCCGGGAAAGCCCGTCCGCGTCTTGGTTTTGACTCCCTGCCCTGTATTGGAGCTTAAAAGTGTACGTCGACAAACTAGATAACCAGCGGTAACTGGTAGCGTCAAGCTTTGCAGAAGTCAGAACATACGTCAGGGGATTACTGTCGGTTACAACAGTAAAATCTACACCATACAAATAGTCACTGAATTTGGTTGTGACAGCCCACTTTAATGCCAAAAATTCAAGCTTATGTGCGGGGTATCTTGCTACACTTTTTGTCAGTCCCCTACTGGCGAATGCTATTACCTGCATCTGCCCGTCCTGCTCCTGGTACAATGCTGCACCGAGCCCCGTAGTACTGGCATCGGTGTGAAGCATATACGGAAGCTTGGGGTCAGCAAAACCCAGGACAGGAGCGGAAGTCAGCTTAGAAATGATGACATCAAAAGCATTCTGACATGCAATGGTCCACCTATCACCGAACTGCCCTTTGGTATTGAAGTACTCAACCCCCTCTCGTTTCCCACTGCGGCCCCTACGAAGTGGAGGGTACCCCTCAGTGAGTCCCGTGAGAGGTTTGACTATCTTCGAGTGGTCACACACAAACCTTCTGTAGTACCCTGCAAATTCTAAGAGCGCTCTCAGTTCTTTCAAATTTGTGGGCCCCGGCCAAGTCTTAAGAGCTTCAATCTTAGCCAGGTCAGTCTTTACCCCATACCTTGAGACAACATACCCTAAATACTTGACTGATGTCTGAAAGAAACGTAATTATTCAGGCGACAACTTCAACCTGTATTTTTTAAGCTGATTGAGGACTTGTACTAACCCCGACTCGTGTTCTTCCAAGGTCTCTAAAAAAGACTATCAGGTCGTCAATAAAGACCAGTACCTGTTTCCGGTGAAGATCACCCATGCACCGCTCCATTAATCTTTGGAACGTACTTGGCGCATTCGTGATTCCTTGGGGCATTCTATTGAATTCCCAGAATCCAAGAGGGCATACGAAAGCAGTCTTGCACTTATCAGCCTCATCCATCTCAATCTGGTAAAACCCAGACTTTAAATCAAGCACAGAGAACCACTTTGAGCCTGTAAGTACAGAAAAGACTTCTTCCAGATTGGGCAGAGCGTATGCATCTTTGATCCTCTGGGAATTCAATTTCCGAAAGTCGATACAGAGCCGTACCGAGCCATCTTTCTTTTGGACTACCACTATGGGCGAAGAAAAGGGGGATTCAGACTCACAAATAAATCCAGCAGTCATTAGTTCCCGAAGATGCTTTCGAACAGCATCAATGTCCTGTGGGTGAATCGGACGTTCCCTATGCTTTAAGGGTGTCTCATCAGTTAGTCTGATTTGATGTTTCACTTGACCTGTATGGCCATAATCAAGATCATGTAAAGAAAAGACCTCAGGCATGGAATTTAACAGGTTTGTTATCCGTTCCCTCCAGTCTGAAGACAAGGGAGAGTCTCCGAAATCAAAGGTAAGATTGGCATGGGTAGGTGCTGGTGACTCAATCTTGCTTGAATTCTGAGCTGGTTTCTCTACGACTCTCTGTATAGCATGGATCTCAGCCAAGACGGCTTTAGGGGGAATAGTTAAGTCTGTCTGAGTACTATTCTTAAGCAGAACGGACAGCTGAGAGGAGTGATTAGAAGGCAATGTGTGCACACAACTCGCAACCATGAGGACGCTTGGAAATGGAGCTGATGGTGGCTCAAGAATTACCCACTTCTCCATATAGGGTTCCCGAAGCTGGACATATCCATTCAGAACTATGGTGCTCCCAGCAGGCACAACTTCATGGAGATTCCCTACCAGGTTCACTTGTCCTAATGCTCCACTGCTAGTTTGCTTCCACCTTGCCTCAAGGACTTTAAGCACGGCCTGATATCCAGGGCAAGGCCAATTGGTCATTGGTTGGAACCTTCTGGCACTTCTACCTATGTCTGTCTCAAACGAATTCTGATGCGGGAAAACTCGAGGATTAGCATTCTCACGGGAGTAGTCTCTATAACTCTTTTGAGTAACATTCTGAGCCTGCAGTTCAACAACTTGTTGTCGCAGCTTAACGATTTCAGAGTCATCTGAATTTTCGCACCTTACTTGTTGGGCTATGGATGCTTTAGGAGTGGTTACCTGAGTACGCAAATCTTCCACTACCCTCCTCAAAGTGCTCAGCTCCATCTTCTCAGAAGACCCACTCAGCTGCTTATGGCCGGTTGTTTAACCTAAAGTAGCAACTTGAGCCTGGACCTCCACAAGTTGTTTCTTTATGAGGTCCGTTTCAGAAGCGCCAGAATTTGGTGTTTCAGGGCAATAAGCTGATACTTGCTGAGTGGCAGCTCGTGGTCTCGGGTAGGTATTAGGAGCTTTTGACAACCCAAGATAATTTCTCATCCACTCTTCCTTGGAGGCATGCTTACCCTCCTCTGTTCGGATTAATACAACCAACTCAGCAAAGGTGGGTGGGTGAACTTCCCTCCTTCCTAACTGAAGGCTGGCTATGAGACCATTGACCCAACACCCTCTCATGAACTGTTTCAAGAGGCAATGATCGTGATCTCTCTCCGCAATGCCTCCCCTCCTTATTGATGTACTCAAAATAACTTGTAACCGATGCAAAAAATCTGATGACTTTTCTCCTGATTCTGTAAGGTGCCCATGAACTTGGCTAACAGTTCATCACCATCCTCCACAGAACCATAGACTGACTCCAGCAGCTCAAGATATACTGCTGGCAAAGCTGGACGTCGCACGTGCTTCACTACGTCTGCGGCTGGAGGCAACAAGCTATCTAAGATCCTCCGCGCTCTATGTAAGTCTGAAACCGACGGGTCACTTAACAGGAGATCTACACTTGCTTGCCAAGTATCAAAATCGGGTTCGTTTGGAGGGCACAGGCTTCTGCCTGAGAAAACCCTAAGTCGAACTGAGGCCTGTTGTGCCATTCTTTGAATACCCGATGGGTCAGCAATGCTCGCAGGAAAAGTAGGGTTAGTAGTCACGGTAACACAATCAACATTTTCTGGATTTGGGAAGGCCATAGGTGCCTCTCCTCTCTTGGTTGGGTCTTTTGATTCTGGGGTTCGCATTTCTAATGTTTCAGCAGAGGTAGACAAGGGCATTGGAGAACAACACACAGGTTCTGGAACGATTACTTTCACGCTCTGAGAATCATCAAATCTTGCATTTTGTGCTCTTACTGGAGTACGGTTAGCGGAGTGGGCTTCCTGAAGCTTTCCAACTCCCCCTGAAGCACATCTAAGAAAGGTTTCCCACTTCCCCTAGCAAGGGCCTTCAACGTTTCAAGATACTCTTCAGTGACCGTACCACTAGCTGTCTGCTTACAGATGCTAGCCAGAGCTCATTCTTGGAATGTAACACTCAGATTTGAGAGACTTCCCAGGGTTAAGGGTAACAATGGTGTTAAGTTCAACATGGAAGTGCTGTGAGCATATTCCACAATACCATGGTGATGGAACTCAGAAATTTGGTCATTGATTATCAAATTACGTCTAATTGACCCATACTTTTGCAAGAACGTCTCTAGCTCGCTATCTGTCTCAGTTAACGTGAGGCCTTTGACTATGACTGCACTTTCCACATTCACGTTTTCTCTCTCTATGATTTCCATTATTGCAAAGTAAAGTCAGCACTTTTTTTCGTAATAAATGTTCTCGTTTTCGGCCTTTCCTACTATTGTCCTTGTTGCTAAGCAACAGTCTCCTGGCTGGCTCGCCAACTTTCTGTAGCGCGTGTCGTGGCGCAAGTGCAACCCTCCCTCTCAATTAGTAAATAACGGAAATGAGCGGAAAAGGAATACACCGTTTCTAAATTTGTACCAGCGACCAGAAGATCAGATTCGCTCAAGAGACTGTGTCAGCAACAAGGGTAGAAGGAAATGACAACAACACTGGCTGCATTAGAAACAGGTAAAGTGTATTAAAGGGAATGCAATAATAAAAGGGAAAATATATATATATATATATATATATATATATATATATATATATATATAATAAAAGTCAGAGTTTCAATACATCATCAAAATCAACAAAGAAACTAAATAAAAAAACAGAATATAGTAACCCAAAAAGGGGTAATGGAGAATAAAATAAATTAAAAGAATGAAATAAGTAAATGTATTCTTCTTATAACCTTCATATATTTAAATGTCTATTTTTCTATTTATTTATTCTTCTATTTTATTAATTGTTTGTCTATTTATTTTTTGACCCATTTAAACTCAACCTAATAAAGTTAAATGATTATTTTGCTAATATAAAATATATATTTCACCTATTTATTTGTGTTCTAATTGGCTCATTTAATATAGATAATAACTTTGAATTTGACTGTAAATACAATTCTTCCAAATAACTGTTTGAAATACCCTTTTCACTCTTGTTCTTCAGAAAAAAAAACAAAAACAACAAAAAATAAAAAAAAAATAAAACCAAATAATTTGACAGTGGAATGAGTAAAAATAGAGAGAAGAAAAAAACACAATGGATCAACCTTGCTCACAATAACAGTCCCAATCTGGATTAGGGTTTCACCAAACTTTAGCTCTTGTTCAGTACTGCTTACACGAGATCCGTCTTCCACAATTGAGTTCTGAGCAACACAGTTCAGTCAGGAAAAAAACGAAGGAAAGCGTGTGCACAATCCTACCAATCTCTCGATTCACGTAGTTCGATCCTTATTTGGGCATGGCTCGCCAGTTCCTGCTCACAGGCTCTTTTTAGTGCAATGCAGGAACAGTTCAAGTTCAAAGTCTTCTTCGACGATCGTCTGGTTCCAGAAAATGTCCTGCACCCGACTCACAAAGATGATTGAAGATATAGATAGCAGGAAGATAGATAGAAGGACAGGAAAAAAAAACCCAACCTTGCAAAGGATACAATTAGACCAGGGGCGTAGCCATCTTTTCAGAAGTGAGGGGGACAGAAATTATAATATATATATATATATATATATATATATATATATATATATATATATATATATATATATATATATATATATATATATATATACACAGCAAAATCCCCAGTGTTAATTTAACACTCCCCAGTGTTAATTTAACACTCTGAGTGTGGACTCATATAAACACTGAAGCAGTGTTAAAAGTAACACTGAAGCAGAGTTGAAGTTAATGAGATAATTAAGAAGTTAAATGAGTTATGATTGACCATTATTGAAGACACCTGATGTTAACAAGCAGAATCACCAAACGAGAAAATTACAATTTGTGTATCACCATTATAGTGGTCAGTGTTTGCTTTAGTTGGGATCTTGGCTTGTAACTTTTTACTTTTAAAGTTTGTTTGTCAAACAAAGAGCAAAAATCATCGTGTGTTGATGATTATGTTTTAATAAAATCGTTGTTTAACATGAATCACTGAACTCATTTACAGTCTTTTCTCAAAGTAAAACTTCCATTGTTGATTGTCACAGCTTTGATTCCACAATGAAAAAAATCTGTATTTTCTATACATTTTGTAGGTATCTCTTGGAAGTGATTCTGATTTTTTTTTAATTAAAGAATTCTAATTTTAGGCACACACAGATAACAATAATCAACGTATGAATCTCAACAATGGTGACAAACAACATATTCAGATAAACAGACCAACTCTGAACATCACAAAACTAGATACAAAAAAATGAACATAAAAAAAAAAAAAATATATATAGTTAGAATAAAAAGTTAAAAAGACTGTTCAGCTCATAATTTATTCATGCCGCAATGCATGATGGGAGCCATGGATGAGTTTTTATTGGCTACAACATGCTTTTTTGATGGTCACCGTTGTTGTGATGATCGCGCTGATTCCTGATGTCTGTGTGTCCAAACAAAAGATTACTTTTTTTTTTTTTTTTACGTAGAACTAACTATTAAAAACATGTCATACTATGTCAGAAATGCTGGGTTGCTTACTTTTCTTTTTCACTTAATTTATGTATGCAGTAAAGAAACTTAAACTCAGGCATTCAGGTCACTCTATAACAAATAGCTCAAATCACAATCAATGGCACACATGATTGCCTTTGCTGTGGTCTGTCTGTATGATATAATTCAGTCACCACAGCCACATAAAATCTAAAGATAATAACTGAAGGGTCAAGATCCCAACTAAAGCTTATTATATATATCTTCATATATATAATAAAAGTCAGAGTTTCAATACATCATCAAAATCAACAAAGAAACTAAATAAAAAAACAGAATATAGTAACCCAAAAAGGGGTAATGGAGAATAAAATAAATTAAAAGAATGAAATAAGTAAATGTATTCTTCTTATAACCTTCATATATTTAAATGTCTATTTTTCTATTTATTTATTCTTCTATTTTATTAATTGTTTGTCTATTTATTTTTTGACCCATTTAAACTCAACCTAATAAAGTTAAATGATTATTTTGCTAATATAAAATATATATTTCACCTATTTATTTGTGTTCTAATTGGCTCATTTAATATAGATAATAACTTTGAATTTGACTGTAAATACAATTCTTCCAAATAACTGTTTGAAATACCCTTTTCACTCTTGTTCTTCAGAAAAAAAAAACAAAAACAACAAAAAATAAAAAAAAAATAAAACCAAATAATTTGACAGTGGAATGAGTAAAAATAGAGAGAAGAAAAAAACACAATGGATCAACCTTGCTCACAATAACAGTCCCAATCTGGATTAGGGTTTCACCAAACTTTAGCTCTTGTTCAGTACTGCTTACACGAGATCCGTCTTCCACAATTGAGTTCTGAGCAACACAGTTCAGTCAGGAAAAAAACGAAGGAAAGCGTGTGCACAATCCTACCAATCTCTCGATTCACGTAGTTCGATCCTTATTTGGGCATGGCTCGCCAGTTCCTGCTCACAGGCTCTTTTTAGTGCAATGCAGGAACAGTTCAAGTTCAAAGTCTTCTTCGACGATCGTCTGGTTCCAGAAAATGTCCTGCACCCGACTCACAAAGATGATTGAAGATATAGATAGCAGGAAGATAGATAGAAGGACAGGAAAAAAAAACCCAACCTTGCAAAGGATACAATTAGACCAGGGGCGTAGCCATCTTTTCAGAAGTGAGGGGGACAGAAATTATAATATATATATATATATATATATATATATATATATATATATATATATATATATATATATATATACACAGCAAAATCCCCAGTGTTAATTTAACACTCCCCAGTGTTAATTTAACACTCTGAGTGTGGACTCATATAAACACTGAAGCAGTGTTAAAAGTAACACTGAAGCAGAGTTGAAGTTAATGAGATAATTAAGAAGTTAAATGAGTTATGATTGACCATTATTGAAGACACCTGATGTTAACAAGCAGAATCACCAAACGAGAAAATTACAATTTGTGTATCACCATTATAGTGGTCAGTGTTTGCTTTAGTTGGGATCTTGGCTTGTAACTTTTTACTTTTAAAGTTTGTTTGTCAAACAAAGAGCAAAAATCATCGTGTGTTGATGATTATGTTTTAATATAATCGTTGTTTAACATGAATCACTGAACTCATTTACAGTCTTTTCTCAAAGTAAAACTTCCATTGTTGATTGTCACAGCTTTGATTCCACAATGAAAAAAATCTGTATTTTCTATACATTTTGTAGGTATCTCTTGGAAGTGATTCTGATTTTTTTTTAATTAAAGAATTCTAATTTTAGGCACACACAGATAACAATAATCAACGTATGAATCTCAACAATGGTGACAAACAACATATTCAGATAAACAGACCAACTCTGAACATCACAAAACTAGATACAAAAAAATGAACATAAAAAAAAAAAAAAAAATATATAGTTAGAATAAAAAGTTAAAAAGACTGTTCAGCTCATAATTTATTCATGCCGCAATGCATGATGGGAGCCATGGATGAGTTTTTATTGGCTACAACATGCTTTTTTGATGGTCACCGTTGTTGTGATGATCGCGCTGATTCCTGATGTCTGTGTGTCCAAACAAAAGATTACTTTTTTTTTTTTTTTTACGTAGAACTAACTATTAAAAACATGTCATACTATGTCAGAAATGCTGGGTTGCTTACTTTTCTTTTTCACTTAATTTATGTATGCAGTAAAGAAACTTAAACTCAGGCATTCAGGTCACTCTATAACAAATAGCTCAAATCACAATCAATGGCACACATGATTGCCTTTGCTGTGGTCTGTCTGTATGATATAATTAAGTCACCACAGCCACATAAAATCTAAAGATAATAACTGAAGGGTCAAGATCCCAACTAAAGCAAACATTGACCACTATAATGGTGACACACAAATTGTGATTTTTCTCAGTTGGTGATTCTGCTTGTTAACATCAGGTGTTTTCTATAATGGTCAATCACAACTCAATTAACTTCTTAATTACCTCATTAACTTCAACTCTGCTTCAGTGTTACTTTTAACACTGCTTCAGTGTTTATATGAGTCCACACTCAAGAGTTTTTGAACTGTAAGATATTTTGTTTTTAAAGAAGTCTCTTCTGCTCACAAAGCCTGCATTTATTTGATCCAAAGTACAGCAAAAATAGTAATATTGTGAAATATTTTTTTCCCTATTTTAATATATTTTAAAATGTAATTTATTTGTGTGATCAAAGTTGTATTTTCAGCATTTTTACTCCAGTCTTCAGTGTCACATCCTTCAGAAATCATAATATGCTGATTTGTTGATCATGAATATTTAAAACATCATTTTTTTAAAACAGTTTTTTTTCAGTATTCTTTGATAAATATAAGGATCCAAAGATCAGCATTTATGTGAAATAAAAAGCTTTTGCAACATAATACACTATATCATTCAAAAACTTAGGGTCAATATATAATTTTTGTTTTCGGAAAAAAAAATAATAGAAATTAACACTTATATTTAGCAAGGACTCTTTTGTGGGTTCGAGTCTCAGGTCAGCAACACCACTGCTCACCGGGCGCCGCAGCATGAATGATGACCACTGCTCCGGGTGTGTGTTCACTCTTTTGTGCACTTTTGATGGGTTAAATGCAGAGCACGAATTCTGAGTATGGGTCACCATACTTGGCTGTATGTCACTTCACTTCATTTTGAATTGATCAAATGTGATGATAAAGTAATAATGTTTCAAAAGATTTATATTTCAAATTAAATGCTGTTCTTCTGAACTTTCTATTGATCAAAGACACCTGAAATCTACTCCGCTGGTTTCAACATTGTCATGATGTTTTTTTTTTTTTGAGAAGCTAATCAGAATATCAGAATTATTTCTGAAGGATCGTGTGACTGGAGTAATGATACTAAAAATTCAGCTTTGAAATCTCAATCAAGTACATTTTGAAATATATCCAAATAGAAAACAGTTAATTTAAATAGCTTAGTAAAAATATTTTAAAATTTTTCTGTTTTGCTTTACTTTGGATCAAATAAATGCAGGCTTGGTGAACAGAAGAGACTTATTTAAAAAATATTAACAAGCTTAATGTTCAAAAACTTTTGACTGGTAGTGGATACTATAGGCAACTTTAATTTTTCTCAAATTTCTAGCTTTTAAATGGCTTAAAAATCTATAACTGCTGGACAATAACAAATAATGATGATTTGTTTATATACTACAAACAATTTTTTTATCACATAATAAGGCAGAATAGTTTCTATTCTGTAATGCATGCTATGTCAATTGGTACTGCATTGTTCATCCTTTATTTATCATCTGCTGGAGATTACTTGAAAAACCATATATTGTTGCAATTGTATGTTTAATGTCTTCGTGTTTGCAAAAGTTTCTAGGCTTTCTTTCTGTGTAAAAACTGTAAAAAAACTGGACGCTTTTGCCCATATTAGGATCTTCCTGAAATGACTTTCTGCGCGAGAGCGCCCCTCGGCTTCCAGTACTTCGAGTATGAATGAAACGCACACTACAGGAGTGTTTGCGCTCTGTGATGTCCATCTCGCTGTATTCTGGGTCCGAATATCAAATCATATGCAGACTATCCCGTCTCTTTGAGTTTAAATCTATATTTATTCACATCAGCTCTTGAAAACCTCTATGAGAAAAACTTGACCGAAAAAGTGCAGGGGACGAATTTCCATGATATTAAAAGTGGGGGGGACACATCCCCCGCGTAATCTACGCCCCTGAATTAGACATTCCGTTCAAGATATACATCACCACAGCAGTTAATCTGCGAATAAACTAGATTTCAACATATTTAACTCCATGCTCATTTAACATTAACACACTGAAATTTGCATAGACATGCTAAGAGCATGTTTCAAACGGCGCGCTTAGGCCTCATCTGCCCGTATCACATGTGCGTCACAATCAGCCATCTTTCGTAGCCAAAATGACAAAATGACACTTGTAAACTGCTTGAAGTAACTTTTAAACCTAAACCTTAGTTATTTAATGCATTCACCCGATATTCCTCTCATTTTAAACAGAGGATTAGCTTATATACATCTTATGTAAACTACGGCAAATAATACAACAGCATTTGATGGTTAAAACAATTTACAGAACATTTATACAAAGCAACCTCTATAATTGAGGATTTAATAACTTTACTCACCAAGAGAAATTAAATTTTCTAAATATGAAGGTTTCAGATAGGCGACACTCCAACAATGTAAAACCGGATAAGTAAACTTTACTCAAACCGTTTGAGTAAACAGATTGCCTTGATTTAAACCATAGAAGTTTTAAAACTTTGCATTTAAGTTATTAATTGATTAACTAAGTGCTGATTGAGAATTAGTGATGAACAGCTGCTGTTAACAGAATCACTGAAGAAATGAGAAACACAAGAACTACTACAACTGACTTCAGACACAGCCTTAGATGAAATCAACTGAAATAAAATACATGAAATCTCTCAAGATCTGATTAAACAACCCCACAAACAGCATCACCAGCTCCACTTATTAATAACCAGACTGACTTTATTTCTGTCAGACGTCTACAGAAGATCTTATTGAGAATGATTGATTTATTGTTTCATTTGAAGTAACCATGTTAGAGATCACTGTTTGATTTAGTTGGGCTCTTGACCCTTGATTTCTGTCTTAATCTTTTCTCTGGCTGTTATAACCAAATGTTTATAAAACACATTTGTTGTAACTCAAAAGCCCAGAAAAAGTACCATCAGTAATTAAACTGTACCTAGGTGTAGGTTCCTATACTATATATTGGTGATGATAGTCCTCAATTATTGATCCATACAGAGTCTAATCTCTGATGAAATAAATGTTGTGTCATTTGATTGATTACCATAAAAATGATTCTAAGAGGAAGTGGTTCTGTGATAATCAGTAAATATGAATGACTTTTCAAACAGTGTGGTCTTCTACGGTGTCAAACAGTCACACAAAGACATCAATAATCAGATTATGAACCTCAACAATGGTGACCATAAAAATACAAAAAAATTCCTGCAGAGCATGCTGGGAGCCATGGATGAGTTCTGTACTACAATAGTGCCCAGCATGCATTGCAGCATATTTTTTCATCACTATTGTAGAGGTTCATATTCTGATTATTGATGTCTGTGTTTGACCAATTACTTCCATAGAACAAAAAATTATGTATACAAAAGTTTAGAAACTCATTTTTATATTAACTGATTATCACACTGGCTCTTAGTGTCACTTTTACTAGAATCACTTCTACTAATTGTACAACTTCTTCATCAGAGATTAGACTCTTTATGGATCAATAATTGATGATTCTCATCACCTATATAACATATGAAAACCTACACCTAGGTACAGGTTAGCACCTGATGATATTTCTTCAATATTTAGTTCTCAATAAGATCTTCTGTAGACGTCTGACAGAAATAAAGTCAGTCTGGTTATTAATAAGTGGAGCTGGTGATGCTGTTTGTGGGGTTGTTTAATCAGATCTTGAGAGATTTCATGTATTTTATTTCAGTTGATTTCATCTAAGGCTGTGTCTGAAGTCAGTTGTAGTAGTTCTTGTGTTTCTCTTTTCTTCAGTGATTCTGTTTGTTAGCAGCAGCTGTTCATCACTAATTCTCAATCAGCACTTAGTTAATCACTTAATTACTTGAATGCAAAGTTTTAAAACTTCCATGGTTTAAATCAAGGCAATCTGTTTACTCAAACGGTTTGAGTTAAGTTTACTTGTCGGGGTTTACAGTGCAGGTTTTTAAGGATATCTGTTTACTCAAACGGTTTGAGTTAAGTTACTTGTCGGGTTTTACATTGAACCTCTGCGAGTTTCTCTCTCTTCTATAACTGTTTGCACCAGCATCAATCGTGATAAATGGCTGATGATGTTCAATTCACATTTCTTCCCTCAAAATCTGTTATTTTTCTTATCACAAATGCTGAATTATATGATCTAATTTTGTTTTCTTCTTTTTTCAGGACCGTGTCGCAGCTGCTGTTTCTCGCTCTCGCATCGCGCGTTCTCTCTCGCACTCCAATAGTTTTCTCTTTTTTTAACGCATTTCCTATTTCAAAATGTTATGAAAATAAAGTGCTGATTTACATATTTACGAGTGTTATGGTATTTTCTTTTTCCTTTTCTATTTTACATTAACAGGGCTCTTCGTAACCTGGGTTACATCCGCAATCCATTTGTTTCCCTGCCCGTCCCACAGCTGTCATTTCACAAGCAGGAGTAGCTGATCGAGCTGTCATCTGATGGAGCACTGCAGCTACTAGTTGAGTCCCAAAATAGATAAATAGCCCTGGATAAGATACAGTAGGCATTTTTGAGGAAAAGTACTTCAAGTGTTGTTTCTATATGACTTTTAGGTGCTGAATCAATTTCTGCCGTATAACAAGTGTAAACATAACTGTTTTGGTATAAACACTAAAAACAAAATGGCCGCCAAAAAAAACAAAAACATTTTAATGCATTTATTGCCGTTTAAACATTAAACATTAGAACTAAACAGTGCATTCTCAGAATTTGTTAACATGTAAACAATGAAAAAACACAATTAACATGAGAAGGACAGTTTTTAATGTTTAAATGGCTGCTGTAACTCTGAAATTTCAACAAAATCAAGCAACAATACTGTGATCACAGATATTCCACAAGTTATTTGTTCATACATGTATCATTGGACTTTCTGCATTTGCAAGATGCAGTGCATAGATTAGGCTTGCAGTCGCATCAGGCTGTCTTGCACCCAGTGCTGCAGGCACAGGTGATTAACTCCTCACAGGCATCTGGAACTGGGAGTAGTGACATGAGTTGAGAAATAAGGGAATTCCCCTCAGTCTTCCATCCCATGGTTTCAGGGGGTGGCAGAACTGGCTGCTGCAAGTGGGCCTAGCGTCAGACCAAAGCCTGGAAGTGAGAGTCCTGAATGTGGAAGTAGAGAGCGTCTCTGGTTGGGGGCAGTCTTTCTATTGTCATGCTCTTGACAAACATGCTTGATCAAACTTCATGGATGTTATCAGCATCCTTTACACCATAGAGTTTGCAGAAAAACTGTTCTGCATTCTGAATGGTGTGGTAACTCAGTTCAGGACCTTCACCAAGCCCCGTTAGTAGATGTGAATACTCTATAAAAAAACTTCCCAGCTTGTCTTCTTTGAATGTCCTGCAATGTATGAAGTTGAGTCACTCCCAGTGAGAGCATGGAAACCAGGAAGTAACTCGAGGACCTGTGGCTCCATCTGCAGTTGTTCCACTACAGCATGAACTGGGACGTACTTTCTCTCCTTTGCTGTACCTGTCTTCATCCAGATCTTTTGGCATGGCATCATGTGGAAGTTGGCAATCAGCAGTACCAAGATGTCAGTGTCTCTTGCAGAGACAATAAAGTTTTTGATGCTTTGCTTTTGATGCAATGAAGGATAATTCTTGTGTTTCCTTCTTCATGTTTAGCTTCCAAGCTGTCAGTGTTAAGGTTTGTATTAGATGCTTCAACCCTCTCTTCATCGCTGAAGCCACCTGCAGCAACTATAATCTTGGTGTCTGGTGCCTTCACAATCAGACGTTGTGATAGAAAGCGAGCAAGGTCAGCCTTGTTGTCCTCATGATCGATAAAGTTCTCCTATTTTGTGAGAAGAGGTAATCTCTGCCCTCAACTGGTTTTCTGATTGCCACTAGGCCGCTTCCACGCCTCTTATGTCTTCCACTATTGATTGAGTGTGTGTGGTAGCAATCAAACAAAACATCAATTCGCTGGAACTGTGCTCCACTTCAGAGAACAATTTCCACAAAGATGTCTGCCAGGTCTCCAAAAGTCTTTGCTTCTATGTGGCTTTCCTATGGCAATGTCCAAATCTTGACCATCAACGATAAGCATTGATTCATCTTGTAGGTCTGTCAAGTCTAGTCACCTTTATTTATATAGCGTTTTAAACAAAATACATTGCATCAAAGCAACTGAACAACATTCATTAGGAAAACAGTGTGTCAATAATGCAAAATGACAGTTAAAGGCAGATTTGGATATTAAAAGCATATTAGTATGTTATGTGTAAGCCAGGTTAAAGAGATGGGTCTTTAATCTAGATTTAAACTGCAAGAGTGTGTCTGCCTCCCGAACAATGTTAGGTAGGTTATTCCAGAGTTAAGGTGCCAAATAGGAAAAGGATCTGCCGCCCGCAGTTCATTTTGATATTCTAGATATCATCATATTGCATGAGTTTTGACGTTGAGGATTATAATGTAATGTAAGGTCTGTGGCACCAACCCATAGGGTGGCTGGGACATGGAAAGTCAGCAGTCAAGACCTTAGCAAGTATCGCCTTTGAACCTGAACAAAGCTGCCCATTAACTTCTGCCAGGGACAGTGGTACAATGAATAGTTCATGCATCATAATACTTTTGAGGATGACTGGGCATCCTGCCTCATATGCAGCAATGAGGTGCTGTAGAATGTTTTTGTCTGCCTTGACAGTTTTTGCCTTCCCAGTTATTGGGTCTGACTATTGAACTTCAAACAGGGAAGCAAAAGTTAAATACTTGTTCTTTTTCAGTTTGTCCCTGAAAGTGACTCTTCTCCCCTGATGGCAACAGCCTCTCCTTTTACAAATGTATCCAGTTGACTTTGCCCTTTCTGTGTAGCTGTCAACAGCTCATCTTCAATTTCCTGGGTGGCAAAGTCTTTGTTTGCAATGTTTTGCAGTGTCTGGGGCAGGTTAGCCAAAAGGACATCAAATCTCTGTGTAAGATTAATAAGGGAATTAAGATCAATATGATTCAAAGGGGATTGAATTACAGTGAATAAGAACAGAATTAGTATGCAAATTATTCAGAATTAATATTTAACACTTTATCAACTATTCGTCCACTGATAAGGGTAATAATATCATAACATTATGATAACTGATTATGAGCAAGGTAACATAATCTACAATCTACAGACAGACACAGAAGGGAAAGGAGGGGGTTATGGAGCTTTTATTATGACAAAATGATTTGAATTTGAATTGTGTAAATTTGAATTATTTGCAAGTGTAATATAATAAAATTTAATTTTAGGTGGTAGTTTAAATAGTTCTGCATTTTTTTTTTTTTAAACGAATATTGAATATTTGAAATTGAACAAACTGAAATGTTTTTATGGCTGAAATTTATAGACATGTATTTTCAAACCGTTAGATTTTTTGTTCTGAATTCTTATACTGCAAATATTCAGTTTAAAAAAAATTCAGATTCAAGTTTTGCAGATGAAGAAATTCAGAACTTCAAATTCAGTTTTCTAAAATTCAATGTCAAAAATTCAAACTCAAAAATTCAGATCTAACAGAAAGTAGGGTCACAGGTCATCCACAGGGAAGAGTAGATGATCTCAGAAAAGTTTTCCAGCGCGAACGTGGTGGTTGTTCAAGAGGTTGACTCCAAGGGGCAAGGAACTCGACCGGAAGTTGAAGTCGGGTGGGGGCTGCCATCTTTTAGCAGAACTTCACTTGCGTTAGCATTCCCATTGACTCCCATTCATTTTGGCATCACTTTGACAGCGAATAACTTTACATCTGAGGCGTTTAAAGACTCTGTTTGTCCATTATTTATTTCTAAAGATACACGACAACGTATAAAGGGCTCCATTACCTTCTACGTTACATTATGGCCCCGTATAAACAGTTTTTGTAAAAAATAGGCTAACGATTGCGTCATAACCACTCAGCTCTCTGTCGCATTACCGTACAGACAGGTGGAGAAGCTCGCAGGCAATTAACTTAATATGGCATACTGGCGTTACATTTTAAAATACTATACAAAATAATTAATCAGAATACTTACTCCTGCTCACTCACGACAAAGAACTCCCCGCTCAAGCTCGCCGTCTCTGCAAGATTAACGATGGCAGTTTGCACGCACAGCTACTAGAAGATTTACATCTGGCAGACAGGTTGCTGACGTCATCAAGCTTCGTTTGAGTCTGCGCGTCAGAAACAGAAGTGCTAAAAAACGCTAAAACCGGGCTTCATTTGTCTCAATTGAGTTCCAATGGGGTCGCTGTGTCCATTTCTTTTACTGTCTATGGTTGACTCTGACTTTGATCATGAATCGCCCGGGGGTAAGTGTTAGATTAGCTTTCTCATAGTGATGGGAAGTTCGAATCATTTTACCGACTCGGACTTTTGAGTCTCGTTCAGCAAAATGAACGAATCTTTCGAGTCATTTCGTTCATTTTAGCAAAATGTAATTAAAATATTAAGTGCTACCTCCCCAACACATCTAGTACTTATGCAAACGTTGATCACACTACAAACAATACAAAACTAAAATGCTATAAGATACAGAAAAAAATATTCATTCTTTACCTGGGTCTTCAGTCTGTGATTAGCTCATCTCACCTCTTATCTGACAAGAAGTCTTCGGGTTTAAGTCATTCCTTAATCACGTGACAGACCCATACGCTATTTCTGACATTTCTGTCACTATGTTTTTGTTACTGTTTGTTGAGGATCTGTGGTTTGTTATTATTTTATAAATAAATAAAACCCGGTTATAAATAAAATATTGATTAATTTGTCTTCTTGACTGTCTATAGGTAAATAAACACTAGGCTATATAATAATATAATAATCCAAGCTTACAATAAAAATTATTTGTATAGTTTGTTCATTTTTACTCCAATTTTGAGTTTGCTGGTATAATAATTGCTTTTCCTAGGCAGACTTGACATATTGGTGTAATATATGCTTAAAAAAAAGCTAAAAAAAGGACATAATGACATACATTAAAAGAAAATAACATTTTGAATTTGAATTATTAATGTTAGTTTAAGACATTAAGGTTATGATAACTTCAGCTTTAACAGTTTTAACCCAGCTCAAGAGTGAGGAGTTTCAGATCCTGGTGCGCTGCCAGTGCAGGGCCATCCCTTACGAAAAATAACCATGGTTTTATTATAGTAAGACTGTAGTAACCCATGGTTTTTTGGCGTGTTGACTACCATTTGTATAACCACAGATTTACTACAAATACCATGGTTATACTATGGTTAATTTAGCAAAACCATGGTTAATTTGTGGTTACCATGGATTAACTATAGTAACCATGGTTTTTTGGTTTTATTTGTAGTAAAACCATGGTTAATTTTCATAAGGGATGTTTTGGGAAGACTTTGACGAGAGGCAGGGGCGGACTGGCCATCTGTGTGATCTGAAGAATCACAGAACGGCCGGTACTCCAGGACGGCCGGTTGGCCGGCCCACCACCCGCCAAGCATGCAGTCATCACCGTTTTTTCCCCCCACTAATCTGTTTTTACACTCCAGTACTGTAGGTGGCAGCAATGCACTGCACTGGCCGTGGCCGCCAGGTAAGGAGAAGAAGAAGTGGAAGAGTAGGAAGAAACCAACAGCAAAGAAGTTAACGTTAGATGGAAGAAGCATACAAAAAACAAACAATATGCATAACGCGACCGCGGGTAAAAAACGGAAAGAAAAGGGTGGGGCTGAGAAGGCTAGAGAAAAAAAATGCGTAATTAAGATACTGAAGCCGTTAAATGTCCCAAACTAACTGAAATATATATCAGTATTTTCCAGTAGCAGGACCTCTCAGATAAATATTAGCAACAGTGAAGAAGTGAGCCAGACTACTATTCAGGTTGCTACATTTTTAATGATTACAGTAGTTAAAAAAGCTAAACTTTTAGCTGTAAAATGTAACATGCAGTAGCTAATATTAAGAAATATGTTGTGCTTTTACTTTTAAAAATGTTGGTAACATTACACATTTACAAATTTTGAAAATTTTGAATACAGAAGTTAAATTTGTAATGGTGTATTTTCATTTAGATGTGGTATTATAATCTGTGCAGTAAGATTAATTACTGCATAAATTAAGATTATTAAGTAATAAAATTATTTTAAGACAGCATGAAATAGATTGTATAATATACTTTTTATAACAGCATATTATATAAACTATTCCATCTTGGAATAAAACCTGTTTATTTTTTTTATTTTATTTTTTTATCCATCCCATCGTTTGTTTATTCAGGTTGAGCTTAGACCAAGAGCAGAGAAAGACACCCACTCCACCTCAACATCAGTGCTATTGCTATAATTTGGATGGTATAGTATCATGAGCCACAATTAAAGTCTCGTGACACTCATGCTAGGAATTATTTGTGTTGTTGTCGAGTTTACGCACGCCGATTGCTTTGGGCCGGGCCTAGTTAAAGTCCAGGTTAGCAAGTTTGAGGCCTTCTGCTACCTCTTCTAAGACCTCAGATGATATGATGGAGATGCGGGCCAACCTTGCAGAGCCACTCTTACCCTGCACATCAGACCCTCTGGCCTGGTGGAGGAGATGTTCACCAGTATACAAAAGCCTTTCTGAAGTCACGAAGACAAGACTTTGCATTGTGGCCACATCCGTGCCATCTGAAAAAAATTTTTTCTAAAACTGGGCAGATTATCTCAGACAGAAGGACTCACAGACTCAGCCCATCCAAGGTCAGGGAGCTTGTTTTTTTTTTTTTTTTATTAAAATGCAAACATGCCTTAAGTCCTAAAAATATAGCCACAGTGTGTTATTTATTTTAAAGCTTATTTATTTTTATTTATTTAGAAAAAGACTAGCTTGTTGTGCAATATTTTTGTTGTTGTGATTTTAAAGGTAATTTGTTATTGGAAGGCTCCGTAGCTTTAGTATCTCTTAATTTTCATTTATTTTTTATTCAAATGGTTTAAAATTATTTTGGGAATAGTTATCTTCTTTGATATAAAGTTTTTATTTTACATTTATTTATTTTAAAACGCATTCATTTAAAATTATTATGTAAAAAAAGCAAAGCTTCTTGTGCAATATTTCTTTTTTCTTTATATTGTACTTTTAAAGTTCATTTGTTAAGGTTATTAGACCCTGTGGCTTTATTATCTTTTAATTTTAAGTTAATTTTTAATTATTTACATATTAATTATTTTAATTTATTTTGGAATAGTTGTCCTCTTTGTTACAAAGCTTTTCTGGCACAAAAATGAACAATAAACAACAATTCAAAAGTATGTACACAGTGTTTTTAATGTTTATAAAGTGTCATATGTTACAAAAGTATGGTTTACACAGACAATCTGATTTAATAACTGCACAACTAAACAAAAACAAACAAACAAACAGACAGAAAAAAAGATCAACATTTTAAGCATAACCAACTCTTTATTTCCACATTCAGACTTATGGAAAAGTATGACAGAAATTAAAAGCAACAATTTGAAACCAGAAATGCATCACTTAACTGTAAGAGTAAATAATAATAATAATAAATAAATAGCCTTCTACGCACCCATTTGTAAGGAAAGTAGTAAATTAACTAATTACTCTAGCCAATGTTGTCACATCATGGGACAAAAGAACGAAAAACCCGAAGAACCGAAAGATGAACTATTCAATTATCTTTCCGGCTCAATACTGCATTCTTTTACTGTCTATGGTTTTAGCGTATGGGTCTGTCACGTGATTAAGGAATGACTCGACCCGAAGACTCATGAGATGAACTAATCAATTCTATTTCCGGCTCATATTGCATTGGGTTTAGCGTATTGGGCTGTCACGTGATTGAGGAACGAGTCAAAAACCCGATAGACCCGAACTATGAACTAATCAATTCTCTTTCCGGCTCATACTGCATTGGGTTAAGCGTATTGGGCTGTCATGTGATTGAGGAACGAGTCAAAAACCCGATAGACCCGAACTATGAACTAATCAATTCTCTTTCTGGCTCATGCTGCATTGGGTTTAGCGTATTGGGCTGTCACGTGATTAAGGAACGAGTCAAAAACCCGATAGACCCGAACTATGAACTAATCAATTCTCTTTCCGGCTCAGACTGCATTGGGTAAGTGTATTGGGCTGTCACGTGATTGAGGAACGAGTCAAAAACCCGATAGACCCGAACTATGAACTAATCAATTCTCTTTCTGGCTCAGACTGCATTGGGTAAGTGTATTGGGCTGTCACGTGATTAAGGAACGAGTCAAAAACCCGATAGACCCGAACTATGAACTAATCAATTCTCTTTCCGGCTCATACTGCATTGACTGACAGGTGAATTACTACTACTAGAACAGAACCTATAGAATTATGCACATGCGCGACTGAACGAATCACTCCCCGAGACGACTCGTTCTTTCCGAGTCACATTAAAGATTCGTTCAAAATGAACGAATCGTTCAAGAACGACACATCACTACTTTTTCTCAGCACGAGAGACATTTTGTCTAAGCGATCTCTGGTGTTTGTTTTGAAGTATATATTATATAAAATTGATTAGAACGCGACCGTGTCTACTAGGCCTAAGTTACACAGACAGGACGCGAGCGGCGTGACGCAACTCGGTGCTTGAAGCGACTGTTGCAAAGAGCTGGGACTAGGTCAGTGCTTTAAGTGGGCCGGTACGCACCGGTACTCAGTACCGCCACTTCCAAATATAGCTCTTGAGCGTACCGCCACCTCTCCGTGCGCCCAGAACGTGCTTTTAGTGTACCGGTACGCTCGTCTGTTTTAATAGAGGATTTAATCTTTTACCTGCACTGCCGATTTACTGCAAACTTCCTAATTCATCCCACCGAGAGCAGAAAGTACATTACCCAATTCCCCATTCACCCTCAAGTTATACAAGAGAATAGCTTTTCCCACTGTTAAATGTCAATAACTCAACGTGACCGGAGAAAGTGTGTGAAACTTATCGCAAGCCGTTTTAGCATTTAAAACTTGTTTTTGACTATCCATAAATGTAATTTTGGATAGTCACAATTGTAATTCCAGATATCTATATTGCAATTATGACTCGTCGTAATTGGAATTAAGATATCTACAATGTGATTATGACTAGCCGTAATATGCATTGAAGATATTATCTACAATGTAATTTTGACTAGTCACAATACACATTCCAGATATCTACAATGCTATTACGACTAGTCATAATCTTCCATTGACTTCCATTGAAAAATATTTGCAGATATCTTCAAATTAGTTTTGACTAGTCATAATTCCAATTCAAGATATCTTTAAATATGATTTGCCTAGTCAAAACTCTAATCAAAGATATCTCAAATTACAATTTGACTAGTGATAATTCAATTAGAGATATCTTTAAATGAGTTTTGACTAGTCGTAATCCCAATTCAAGATATCTTTAAATATGATTTGACTAGTCAAAATACAATTTAAGATATCTTTAATTCAAAATTTTTAAAGATATCCAAAATACATTTGTAGATATCTGCAATTCATTTATGACTAGTCAAATTACAGTTGTAGATATCTTGAATTGGAATTTTGACTAGGCAAATCATATTTAAAGATATCTTGAATTGGAATTATGACTAGTCAAAACCCAATTAAAGATATCTGCAATTTAATTATGGATATCCAAATCAGATTTTTGACTGGGAAGAACTATATTTAGAGATATCTGCATTTAGCTTTGTGACTAGGCGTAATTGCAATGTAGATATCTGGAATTAACAATTTGACTAGTCAAAATATGTTTATAGATATCTACAATATGCATGCAAATACACCTTTGTTGAGGCCCACCTTATACGTTTTATTTAACCAATCCTGGCTTGGAAACGGTTGTCATCCGCAGTTTTGTCTAAGAATTGTATAATAAAAGTCCTGCGTCTTTGGGTGATTTTAAACTGATTTATACATAAGTAATTCAAAAGTATGGAAATAAAAATGTAGCTGGAGCATGTGTAAAAGCGGTAGGCTATACAGAGAGAACTTAAATAGGCTTTTGAACCTGTTTTATATCGTAATGTTGAGACGTGTGTGCTGTGGATTAAATTTTGTTAGCCTTTATTTACAAACGAACACATGTATAAACCTCATGTCAGCCGTTGCAACATTTGATATAATGTTGAATCAGTGTCTATTTACATTAAGTGCAAGCCTGCCCTGTTGTCAGATGGTATACACTATCGCCCACCAACATGTGATTGGAATAGTCAACACTCATAAACGACGCAAACTCAGTATCAGCTTCAGTGGATTAGTGGTTAAAATTTGTGCTTTTCGACACAATGGACCCGGGTTCGCGTTCGCCTTTTGCCAAACATTTTTTATCCTTTTTCAAATTTCATATCGTATCGGAAAGGCATTTATTTTCAATAAAATTAAGGAAATAATTAAAAGGTTGAAAATAAATAATTGGTAGGGTGAGGGTAGGTGTAGGGAGGGCTTTATTAATTGTCCCAGTAATGTGGCATCTATAGATTTAAAAAAATTGAATTAAAATGATCATTTACACTCACCAAGTTATTATTGTGTACTGTTTTATAATGTACTACAATACTGAGGTGCAGATAATTGCCATTATTTGAAATAAGTAGTATAAATAGCAGAAAATCTTGCTATTTGAACATAGTGTAAATATAATCTATAATTATTTGCACTTAGTGTAAATGTCACATCGTAAAAAAAAATACTGCTATTTTCACTTTGTGTAAATAGCATCTATTGCTAAGAAAATATGCTATTTACACCTAGTGCAAATAGATGCTGCATAAAAGAATACATTGGATTGGCGCTCATCACTGAACACAGTAGAATATCATCATCATGGATCTCTTGCTAAAATACAATACATACTCCCACCTTGTGGGCAATTTATGGAAGCTTGTTTCTGCCACTACATAATGAAATTAATAAATTAATATATATATATATATATATATATATATATATATATATATATATATATATATATATATATATATATTGTCTCGCATTGTCTATATAGCTATCGCAATTCTGAGAAAAAAAAAGTCAGAATGAATGGTAAGATATTTTTTTTAAGGTAGGCCTACCTTTCTTTACTAAATAAATAAACATTGTTTTTCATTGTCTAAATATATAAGAAATAAATTCAGACGAGCAGTTTGTGATTTTCTGCCTTTATTGAACATTACACTGCATTTGATCTATTTTGTAACATGATTCAATTAAAACACATGCACGTGGGAGACATTTTACCACACAAGGCTACATCCAGATTTATTTAATAACCCATGAAGCACTTCATCCAGTAGCTTTTCTCTCCGTGACAACAAAAGCAGACTTTTATTATGTTGTTAGCAGTAAGCAGAGTAGGCGGGGAGGAGCTGAGTAAATTTATTCTGACGTCAGGAGCAATCGCAATTCAGATATCTTAAACTATAATTGTGACTAGTCGAAATTGAATTAGAGATATCTCTAATTACATTTGCGGATGTATGACGCGTCTATTGAAGTTATCTATAAAGTAATTACAGATATCTTAAATGTAGTTTTGACTAGTCATAAATATTTAGAGATATCTCTAATCCGATTTCTTACTAGTGCAATTATAATTGCAGATATCTCTAATTGTCATTGTGACTAGTCGAATTATAATTATGACAATCCGAATCACAAATGTGACTATCCGAAATTATCTTCATGGATAGTCAAAACAACGTTTTAAATGCTAAAACGGCTTGCGATAGAAACTCGCTGACTGACACCTCACTAAGTCTGAATGATATCACTGCAGGTCAGACTCAAGCTAATGAAGTAATGCAGCTCTTTCAGGTAGGGTGACCAGACGTCCCGAAAAATTCGGGACAGAAATCTAAACTGTTGTCCCGACTCCCGAATCTGGCCCTAATTGTCCCGAAAATTATACTAAAGCAAAATCTTGAGTATTTTATTGTCTGATAAACATTAAAAACTGTCTGCGGAGGTTAATTGAGTCGTCCTGCATCCCCCGCTGGCTGCTCATTGGCTGCAGCATCTTTTTTCTAAATTCTAAAAAAATACCGTAGACGGCAAGGCACAAATTTAGATATTCATTTATCTAATTAATCTATAGCCTATGCACAAAGACAATATGATCTTTTTGTCCCCTTTTTGTTTTAAAGCTTGATGAAGAGAGAGAGCGCAAGTTGCTGCAGCTGAGGAGGACAGTGGTGCATGCGTACAGGAGTGATTGACAGTTCGCGGCACTGTGTACAAAAAATACTCCGCTACACAATAATTTCTTTATTTTCGTTTAAGCTTATTAACGTTAGCGTTACAGAAAGGTCTGATTTACGCACTGTTACAACAGTCATTGTTTTTTTTTATTATTATTTTTTTTTAACAATGACATTTGAGTTCATGATTTTAATGTTGCTGTTTCGTGTTCCAGACTAAAGAGTAATGACAGATGGTTGATCTTTGAATAAAAATGTGTTTTGTTAAGGTTTGAAATTCATTATCTTTTATTATAGGCTACGAAGTCTAATATCATAAGCCCCCCATCCCGTCACCCAAGACCACAGACCCCCCCCCACTCCCCACCCCCCACCCCCCCGTTAATAAAATAGGCCATAATAGAGTACCGGCACCTCTTTTGGGCCACTTAAAGCACTGGACTAGGTCAGAAATAGGAGGGGAATCCGTGTGCGGTTGGGGATTTTTTTTTTTTTAATTTGTTTAGCTTTTTATACATTTCATTTGCTGTTTGAATAGTATGATTAGCTAAGTTAGGCTACTGGTGACTATTACTGCAATGTATTCATGAGGATGCTTGAAGCAAATATGTATGCTGTCTACTAAATATATTTATAGGCTAGCTATCCTGTGTCATTTATAAAAACTTTAGTTTGTATGTAGCCAGTGTTTCTGTTACCTAAATAAATCACATACATAGGCTACTGAAAACACTTTTCTTGCAGTGAAAATGTCAATATTGTAATCAATCTAACTTCTAATTGGTTATATAAAATGGTGCATATACCTTAAAGTAGTGTTCTGATGCAGTCTTCTTGGACATGGGTCAGCAGCTACTCCAAGAATATTATTTTTACATTTGGATAAGAAATCATGTGTCTCATCATCACCAGTGTTATAATATGGCTTTGATTTGCTTTTGTGATGTTTCCACATATATTGATCCTCATGTAAAGTCACTGTCTGTTTCAGACTGGATGAGAGAGCTGAAGTCACTGGTACAGTAGCTGATCATTGTATGAACTGGACATACATGGAGGCTGTTCTCATCCAGAGACCATAAATATCTCAGACACTCACCTCATTTTGCATTGCTTCATTCCATGCATACTTTAACACAACTTTCCTTGTCTTTTCTATTTGTGTTAAATTCATAAAGCAATTACTTCTGTACTTGTCATAGTAACATTTAATGAATTTAATATTTGTGATCTACAGCATTGTTTTTTGAGTATAACTTTAAACAGTAAACATACTTAAAGATAACATGTTATTTGTTAACCTGCATGCCATGTTACAATTAATACACATCAGAGAACTGTCCACATTAAAGAGTGTTGTTAAATTATTGAAATATTAACTTTAATGAATCTCAGAGGATATTAATTTTGTTAAGTGACAGGAGAACAGAGTTTGGCTGACAAAGAAACATTTGGGTTTCATTGTATGTAATAGTTGTAAAATGTGAAAAACTAGTTCAATGTTAAACATTATTTACACAATGGATCACTATTCATTATTCTTAGACATGACATGATGAGGTTGTTGTTCAGTGCCTATGGTCAAAGAACAGAGACAATGTATGCTTATGATATTCATTATTATTATATTTATTATTAGTAGTTCTTTCTCAGATTGTCTAAACCCAGCAGGCACAGGATTTAGACTCCAACGTCGGTTAGACGTTGGATTTTGGTTGAAAATGAAAATCAGGTTGACGTCTAAATCCAACGACTGTTTGACATCAAGCTCCAACGTTGGCCAGATGCTGAATTTTGGCTGGAATAAACACCCCCACAAAAAAATCATAAAAAACGTTGAAATGCATGGCAGTACACATATTACCAGCTTCACTTATTACTAACCAGTTTGACTTTATTTCTGTCCGATGTCTACAGAAGTTATTTTTGAGAATTAACAGAGATTTAGATGTTGATGTTTTATTTGAAAATGTTTGATCACCATTATTGTGATCAGTGTTTGCTTTAGTTGGATAGTTTGACTCTTGGCTTAGTAAGTTTGTGGTTCTTGTAATAGTGTTTACCAAAACACATAATTTGTTATAAAAGGGGCCATAAACAAATATAAGGTTTTATAGTTTTCATAATCATGAAGAAAAATGATTGAGGATTATTTTTCTTGTCATTGACCCAATTGTTAATGAACAATATTCAAGAAACAATACTTTCTTCCTTCAGATCAGACAATCAGATTTTTTTTAAAATGCATTTTGAGAGAAAAATCTTTTGAGACACATCGACATCAATAATCAGTATATGAATCTCAACAATGGTGACATGCTTCATGCAGCAATGCATGCTGGGAGCCACCATAGTATAAAACTCATGGGTCCCAGCATGCATTGCTGCATGAAGCATGTCACCACTGTTGAGATTCATATGCTGATTGTTGATGTCTGTGCGTGTCAGCGTAGGTTACGTTTTTTTGAGCTCATGTTTAAAAGATTTTAACTGATTGTTATAATACCACTGGGTCTCATGTGACAGAAACACAGTGTTTGTAATATGAATGTAAAAACATCAGTGAATCAGGTTATTTTATGATTATAAAACCATTAACAGATAACAGCCATCACCTGATCTCATTTCACGTCACAGCGAAGACAAAAGATATAATAAGTGTTAAGAGCCCAACTAATGGAAACACTAATTACTGTAATGGTGTTTAACTGTTATATGTTATGGAAATTAAACACATTAGAGTTAAACGCCTGTTAATTTTCAATGAGAGCTTTTGTAGACGTCTGACAGAAATAAAGTCAGTCTGGTTAGTAATAAGTGAAGCTGGTAATGCTGTTTGTAGAGTTGTTTAATCCTTCTCTGCTGAGATCTTGAGATATTTAATGTGCTTCCATGCATTTCACCCTTTGTGTTAGTGTGGTGCTTATTCCAACCAAAATTCAACGTTTGTCTGATTTCGGAGTTTGATGTCAAACAAAGTTGGGTTTAGACGTCAACCCAACTTTCATTTTCAACCAAAATATGACGTCTGACTGACGTTGGATTAGTTGGAGTCCAACGTCTTCCTGACGTCACATTGATGTACTGTGCCTGCTGGGAACCGTTAAGCTCTGTATTTGACTGTTAACTCAATGCAATAAAGAAAAATGTGTCCATTTTAAAAACGTTTCATTTAAATATAAAAATTAACTCACGTTTCAATGTTGCATGACTTTAAAATCTTAGGAATAGGATAAAATATGTGACAGAATAAATTTGCATTTATAATAATAAATACACTGATGGGGCCGTGAAGGCTGGTAAAAACTGGTTATATATATAAAAAAAGATTAAAGAAGGCATGACACAGGATGCTCACACCGATTTTATTAAGACACAGATACATTTGTAATGGTTTGATTCAGGTTTTGTATACAAATTGTACTAGTCTCTCTCCAATGACAACTAGGTAGTCTAATCAAAGCAAACTATTATAAATAAAAAGCCCCACAAATGAAATATATAAAAAGCGAAATACACCAACAAGTAAAAATTAGGTAAGATAGGTTAAATTATCTTATTAGTTGTTTTTCTGTGTGCCTGTAATCAATCAAGCAAAACATGAAAGACAATTTATCATATTAGACAAACTATCCATTGTTTTGGCACTGTTGCAGTTAATGCTAATTAACACTTAACACTGACACTTCCTTACCTGTTCAAAACAATACATTAAATCAAATAGAGATTTGACGAGCGTGCACTGAATATTTTCAGTTCCATTCGTTTGCACGTTGTTTCAAGGACACGCTCACAATAAGGGAACTAATGAATGTTAATGTTAACTCCCCCAACGGGAACAGTTTTTCACGGAACCGAATATTACACAATACCGGGCGATTCATGATCAGAGTCAGAGAGTGGCAACCTCTTGAACCACCACCACTTTCGCGCTGGAAAACTTCCGCAGTCCCCAATTGGCCAAAATGCTCTGTTCGACTTTTCTGAGATCATCTACTCTTCCCTGTGGATGACCTGTGACCTACTTCCTGTAAGATCTGAATTTTTGAGTTTGAATTTTTGACATTGAATTTTAGAAAACTGAATTTGAAGCTCCGAATTTCTTCATCTTGAAAACTTGAATCTGAATTTTTTTTAAATGAATATTTGCAGTATAAGAATTCAGAACAAAAAAACTAACGGTTTGAAAATACATGTCTATAAAATTCAGCCATAAAAACATTTCAGTTTGTTAAATTTCAAATGTTCAATATTCGTTTAAAAAAATCAAATTCAGAACTATTTAAACTACCACCTAAAATTAAATTTTATTAGATTACACTTGCAAATAATTCAAATTTACACAATTCAAATTCAAATCATTTTGTCATAATAAAAGCTCCATAGGGGGTGACACCTCCTTTAGCCATCTTGAAACCATGACTTTGTTTTATGATGCACTAATGGTTCGATGGGGAATCGTTCTGAACTGTGGAATCCGTTGTTGGGTTCTTTTAATGAAATGGACTGTTCAAGGATAATCCTAAATCTGCAATATTGCAAGCAAAGCATCTTCATCTATTGAATCCCGTTTCATTCTGCCTTTTGACTTCACTGACATATCCAAATACTGTTGTCCCTGTTTTGGTGGCACTGCATCAAATTTGTTACAAAAAGGGCTAGATATTTGATCCCTGTATAATGCTCATGGCACTATTTAACTTGAAGTAAAACCAAAAACACTTGTTTTTTATGCAGTTTTATGCAGTCAATTGAGATTTTGTGTTATTTTGCTTCCTTAACTTGTATTACTTCAGATCAATTCAATTCAAGTTTATTTGTATAGTGCTTTTTACAATACAAATTGTTACAAAGCAACTTTACAGAAAATTAAGTTTCTATAATATTTAGTAATAGCTTATAAGTGGTGACTGTCAGTTTGTGCACGTATGACAGGATTTGTAGAAAAAAGACGTAGTCAGCCAGATGATGAACATTATTAATATTATAAAAGATTATTATATGATGCAGTCACACTTGTAGCAATATTTGTTAGTTCTGTTGTTGATTCATGGTTAGCATCATCTGAGGTCTTCTGAGGGTCAGCATCATCTCTTCTCAGGTGTTCTGGATCCAGACTGGAGCTTGTGTAAATCCTAGTTACCACGGGATGTAAATCCCGTGGCAACACATAGAAACAAAAAGAGACATCATTAGCATAGCTGCTGATCCAACAAAGTTAAATTAATTCGTTTAATCCAAGCTAAAGAATAAAAATGTGCATTTGATCAGATGCAACTACACACAATTTAAGATACATTATTTGAATGCTTGGCAAAAGAGATTTTTAATCTACATTTAAACAGAGAGAGTGTGTCTGAACCCTGAACTTTATCAGGAAGGCTATTCCAGAGTTTGGGAGCCAAATGTAAAAAAGCTCTACCTCCCTTAGTGGACTTTGCTATCCTAGGAACGACCAAAACTCCAGCATTTTGTGACCTTAGGGAGCGTGATGGATTGTAGCGTGGTAGAAGGCTAGTTAGGTACGCAGAAGCTAAACCATTTAGGGCATTATAGGTTAGTAATGATTATTTGTAACTGATACAGGACTTAATAGGTAGCCAGTGCAGAGATTGTAAAATTAGGGTAATATGATCATATTTTCTTGACCCAGTGAGGACTCTAGCTGCTGCATTTTGGACTACCTGTAGCTTGTTTATTGAAGAAGCAGGACAACCACCTAGAAGTGCATTACAATAGTCCAGTCTAGAGGTCATGAATGCATGCACTAGCTTTTCTGCATCAGAAACAGGTAACATTTTTCATAGCTTGGCAATGTTTCTAAGATGGAAAAATGCGGTTTTTGAAACATGGGAAATATGGTTTTCAAAAGACAAGTTGCTGTCTAAATTAACACCCAGATTTTTGACTGTAGAGGAAGTAACAGTACATCCATCTAGTTGCAAATTGTAATCTACAAGATTCTGTGTACTGTTATTTGGTCCAATAATTAATATCTCTGTCTTATCCAAATGATGGAAATACATCCAACATTAAAGCAAGTAACAATAAGTAAAGCAGTGGTAATGTAATGACGCACTCTAATCGTTTTTGTTGACAATCAAAAGGTTCATGATGCAATGCATGCTGGGTACCAGAACAGGACAGGACAAAACTCATCCATGACTCCCAGCATGCATTGCGGCATGAATAAATTATGACCCTGAATTGTCCACTTATTTTTTTGAATTCTTATCTGCTTGTATTTTGGCTTTTGTCTTATGTTTTAGTAGCATGTTTTGTGACGTTCAGAACTTATCTGTTTATTTATTTTGTGGATTGTTACCATTGTTGTGATTCATTTACTGATTCTTGATATGTCTGTCTATTTTTTTTTTAATGAGTGATATTTTCTTACAGTCTTTCATAACTTATGGCTCAGCAGTGTTCTTTTTTTTGCTGTATTATCAACAAGAGAAAGAAGACAGGATTGGATAAGAAATAGGATAAAGTTGTTTAGGATAAAAACAACAAAGCCAGAGTTTTTTTTTTTTTTTCTGCTGATTCTTTTTGCTATAACAAGTTTAAAAAACATGTTGAATAGTCACAGTTCAAGAGCCCAACAAAGTTAAACACTGATCTTCATCATGGTAGTGAAAAAAAAAACTAATTCTCTGTAACTCTCAGTAAGATCTTCTGTAGACATCTGACAGTAACAAAGTCAGTCTGGTTAGTAATGTGAATGTGGTGAAGCAGTTTTAGTTGTTTAATCAGATCTTATAAAAGTGAAAAAACTTGAGGGATTTGATGTATCTTTTGTTTCAGTTGATTTCATCTAAGGCTGCGGCTGAAGTCAGTTGTAGTTCTTGTGTTTCTCTTCCCTTCAGTAATTCTGTTTGTTATTAACAATATTACCAGTAGTTCTGGTATTCATCACTGATGCTCAATCATCAACTAATCACAGAATTATGTCTTTAACTTCACTGATTCAGTGTTACTCTAACACTCTGTATTGTGCACACATTATAAGTGTTCATTTCGGAGGTTTTTGTTTTGTTAAGACAGCATGTGCTCAAATAAAAAAGTTGTATGTGGAAAAAAAAACTGAGCCAACTAAAGCAAACACTGATCTCCATTATGGTGAGGTCATTTTATCCAATAAAACAAAATATACTCTGTTATTCTAAATAACAATAGGTTTTCATCACTAATGCACAATCATCATTTAATTAGTCACTTAATTTTTGCATTAACTTTAACTGTTTGAGGACTTGGGATATGACCTGGGGTGTATTCCAGAAAGCAGGGTTAACTTACCGTGAACTAAACCCTGAACTCTCGGTTGATTAACCCCAAACCTTGCTTACTCGAGGTATGTGGTTCCAAAAACGCTACCGGGAGTAAGTTCATTCAACTCAGAGTATGTTCCTGGTTAAGACTCAAGACATTCTCAACAGAGTGACGAATCGACGAGTCACTATAGAAACGGATGCTAAGAAAAAGCGCGCCAAGCTGTTTATTTCTTCTTCATTTGTTCATTAGTTGTTTACATTCTTAGTGCATATCGCCAACTAATTGATGGATGTGCAATCATTTTTATTTTTATTTCCATTTAATCTTTAATCCTTGAGAATGTAAATTATATTGTTTGTTTTATGCTAATTATACATTAAGTCATATCAGATATGTATTTTGATTTAGAATTTAGACATTGTAGAAAATACCACTCCATGTGTGAGATATTACATGTAATAAATAAAATATATAAATATATATAAGTTAAACATGACCTTGTCATTGTGTTTTATAATTTATGCATACGTCTTAATACATAATTTATAGATAACTCTTATATATCCCAATAAAAGAAATAATCATATTAGAATAATATATTACCTTATTTATTACTTATATTAGCGCTTCCTCATTAACATATATATATATATATATATATATATATATATATATATATATATATATATATATATATATATATATATATATATATTTATATATATAATTAAGGCTATA
Source organism: Carassius auratus (assembly GCF_003368295.1). NCBI lineage: Eukaryota > Metazoa > Chordata > Actinopteri > Cypriniformes > Cyprinidae > Carassius > Carassius auratus. The sequence continues at coordinate 22,859,357 of NC_039257.1, read as the reverse complement.
TTACATATTGTAATATTATATAATGTTTTGTAATATTATATAATGTTCTGTCACGCCCACTGAAGGCTCGCTGAAGTGATCTAACCCTGGAACAGAACCTGCTCTGTAGCAGGTTAAGTTCAGAGAGTGAGTTGCTATGACTACTAACATACCCTGAAAGTTACCTCCGTTTTTGGAACCAAAATTTGAGGTTATCCGCTTACTTACACTGTAAAAAGTGATTCTCTATATTTATTCAATAAAATTGTGTCAAAAATTTACAAGCAATATTATTAATTAAATTTAACACTTTTTAATTAAGTAGAAATAATCATTCAAAATGGGCAGAATAACATGAAAAAATTAAGTAAAATCTACAAAAAAAAATATTGATTTAATTGGACAAAAAACAAACAAACAGTATGCTAAAGAATACTCAATCAATCAATCAATCAATCACCTTTATTTATATAGTGCTTTAAACAAAATACATTGCGTCAAAGCACTGACAAACATTCATTTGGAAAACAGTGTCTCAATAATGAAAAATAATAGTTAAAGGCAGTTCATCACTGAATTCAGTTATGTCATCTCTGTTCAGTTTAAATAGTGTCTGTGCATTTATTTGCAATCAAGTCAATGATATCGCTGTAGATGAAGTGACCCCAACTAAGCAAGCCAGAGGCGACAGCGGCAAGGAACCGAAACTCCATCGGTGACAGAATGGAGAAAAAACCTTTGGAGAAACCAGGCTCAGTTGGGGGGCCAGTTCTCCTCTGACCAGACGAAACCAGTAGTTCAATTCCAGGCTGCAGCAAAGTCAGATTGTGCAGAAGAATCATCTGTTTCCTGTGGTCTTGTCCTGGTGGTCCTCTGAGACAAGGTCTTTACATTGGATCTGTATCTGGGGCTCTAGTTGTCCTGGTCTCCGCTGTCTTTCAGGGCAGTAGAGGTCCTTTCTAGGTGCTGATCCACCATCTGTTCTGGATACGTACTGGATCCAGGCGACTGCAATGACCCTCTGATCTGGATACAGACTGGATCTGGTGGCCACGGTGACCTCGGAACAGGAGAGAAACAGACAAATATTAGCGTAGATGCCATTCTTCTAATGATGTAGAAAGTATGGTGTTATGTGAAGTGTTTCCGGTTCCGGTTTACCTAATTAATGCAGCCTAAAAATCCTTTAACGGATTTGGATATTAAAAGCATATTAGTATGTTATGTGTATGCCAGGTTAAAGAGATGGGTCTTTAATCTAGATTTAAACTGCAAGAGTGTGTCTGCCTCCCGAACAATGTTAGGTAGGTTATTCCAGAGTTTAGGCGCCAAATAGGAAAAGGATCTGCCGCCCGCAGTTGATTTTGATATTCTAGGTATTATCAAATTGCCTGAGTTTTGAGAACGTAGCGGACGTAGAGGAGTATAATGTAAAAGGAGCTCATTCAAATACCGAGGTGCTAAACCATTCAGGGCTTTTTAAGTAATAAGCAATATTTTAAAATCTATACGATGTTTGATAGGGAGCCAGTGCAGTGTGGACAGGACCGGGCTAATATAATCATACTTCCTGGTTCTAGTAAGAACTCTTGCTGCTGCATTTTGGACTAGCTGTAGTTTGTTTACCAAGCGTGCAGAACAACCACCCAATAAAGCATTACAATAGTCTAACCTTGAAGTCATAAATGCATGGATTAACATTTCTGCATTTGACATTGAGAGCATAGGCCGTAATTTAGATATATTTTTGAGATGGAAAAATGCAGTTTTACAAATGCTAGAAACATGGCTTTCTAAGGAAAGATTGCGATCAAGTAGCACACCTAGGTTCCTAACTGATGACGAAGAATTGACAGAGCAACCATCAGGTCTTAGACAGTGTTCTTGGTTATTACAAGCTTTTTAGGCCCTATGATTAACACCTCTGTTTTTTCTGAATTTAGCAGTAAGAAATTACTCGTCATCCAATTTTTTATATCGATTATGCATTCCATTAGTTTTTCAAATTGGTGTGTTTCACCGGGCTGCGAGAAAATATAGAGCTGAGTATCATCAGCATAACAGTGAAAGCTAACACCATGTTTCCTGATGATATCTCCCAAGGGTAACATATAAAGCGTGAAGAGTAGCGGCCCTAGTACTGAGCCTTGAGGTACTCCATACTGCACTTGTGATCGATATGATACATCTTCATTCACTGCTACGAACTGATGGCGGTCATATAAGTACGATTTAAACCATGCTAATGCACTTTCACTGATGCCAACAAAGTGTTCAAGTCTATGCAAAAGAATGTTGTGGTCAATTGTGTCAAACGCAGCACTAAGATCCATTAAAACTAATAGAGAGATACACCCACGATCAGATGATAAGAGCAGATCATTTGTAACTCTGAGGAGAGCAGTCTCAGTACTATGATACGGTCTAAATCCTGACTGGAAATCCTCATATATACCATTTTTCTCTAAGAAGGAATATAATTGTGAGGATACCACCTTTTCTAGTATCTTGGACAGAAAAGGGAGATTCGAGATTGGTCTATAATTAACAAGTTCTCTGGGGTCAAGTTGTGTTTTTTTATGAGAGGCTTAATAACAGCCAGTTTTGAAGGTTTTGGGGACATATCCTAATGACAATGAGGAATTAATAATAGTCAGAAGAGGACCTATGACTTCTGGAAGCACCTCTTTTAGGAGCTTAGATGGTATAGGGTCTAACATACATGTTGTTGGTTTAGATGATTTAACAAGTTTATACAATTCTTCCTCTCCTATAGTAGAGAATGAGTGGAACTGTTCCTCAGGGGGTCTATAGTGCACTGTCTAATGTGATACTGTAGCTGACGGCTGAATGGTTGCAATTGTATCTCTAATAGTATCGATTTTAGAAGTAAAGTAGTTCATAAAGTCATTACTGTTGTGGTGTTGGGAAATGTCAACACTTGTTGAGGCTTTATTTTTCGTAAATTTAGCCACTGTATTGAATAAATACCTGGGGTTATGTTTGTTTTCTTCTAAAAGAGAAGAAAAGTAATCAGATCTAGCAGTTTTTAATGCTTTTCTATAGGATATGCTACTTTCCCGCCAAGCAATACGAAATACCTCTAGTTTTGTTTTCCTCCAGCTGCGCTCCATTTTTCGGGCTGCTCTCTTTAGGGTGCGAGTATGCTCATTATACCATGGTGTCAAACTGTTTTCCTTAACCTTCCTTAAGCGTAAAGGAGCAACTGTATTTAAAGTGCTAGAAAAGAGAGAGTCCATAGTTTCTGTTACATCATCAAGTTGTTCTGAGGCTAAGGAATTTGGATACATCAGGAAGATAACTTAAAAAGCAGTCTTTTGTGGTAGAAGTGATGGTTCTTCGATACTTGTAAAAAGAAGTAGAATTTGTCGAATAAACGATACAGGATGGCTGCCTCCATGACGAGCTCCGCATATGTTTTTGTGTTTTTGTTAGTTTGTCCTGTCTTTAGTTATATTCCTGCCAAATTATATTCCTGCCAAATTATATTCCAAAATGCACCACAAGATGTTTTTCCGGATTTCAATTATTCAGATATTTTAGTGAACGTTGTTATCGGAGGAGCGGCGGCGCTGATCAAGCGCTTCAGGACGCGCAGACGGGGGAAGCGAGCGGGAGCACTCATCAGACTCAGGAAGCGCGGATTTCGAATGCCGTTGCCTAGCATCCATCTGGCAAATCTCCGCTCTCTACCCAACAAAACGGACAAACTCCTTCTGCTTTCTCGGACCAATAAGGATTTCACACACTCTACTGCTCTGTGTTTCACGGAAACCTGGCTGAATGACACCATATCGGACAGCGCGCTCCATCTGCCGGACTTTCAGCTGTTTAGAGCGGATCGCAACGCAGAATCAACGGGGAAATCACGTGGCGGCAGGACATGCTTTTACATCAATGAACGGTGGTGTACAGATGTAACTGTGTTAAAGAAGACGTGCTGCTCAAATCTCGAAACACTCTTCATTAACTGTAAGCTGTTCTATTCGCAGCGGGAGTTTCACTCGTTCATTCTGGTCAGTGTTTACATCCCTCCGCAAGCGCATGTGAGCTCAGCTTTACAGAAACTCGCTGATCAGATTACAGAGACAGAACAACAACACCCGGACTCTGTTTTAATAATTCTCGGGGACTTTAATAAAGCCAATCTGTCCAGTGAACTGCCAAAATACAGACAGCATGTTAAATGTCCCACAAGAGACAGATTGGATCACTGTTACACCAAAATAAAGGATGCATTTCACTCTGTTCCACGAGCAGCTTTGGGACGTTCTGATCACCTTCTGGTTCATCTTATACCGTCCTACAGGCAGAAACTAAAATCAGCTTAACCTGTATCAAGGACTGTAAAAAGATGGACTAATGAAGCAGAGCAGGATTTACAATCTTGTTTTGACCTCACTGATTGGAGTGTTTTTGAAGCTGCTACCACCGATCTGGATGAACTCACAGAGACCGTAACATCATATATCAGTTTCTGTGAGGATATGTGTATTCCTACAAAGACTCAACTAATTTACAATAATGACAAACCGTGGTTCACTGCAAAACTCAGACAGCTCCGTCAGGCCAAAGAAGATGCTTACGTGAAGGGGGACAATGTCTTGTATAAACAGGCTAAATACACAATGGAAAAGGAGATCAAAGTGGCAAAGAGGAATTATTCTGAAAAAATAAGGACTCAGTTCACTTCCAACGACTCCGCATCAGTGTGGAAAAGTCTAAAGAAGATCACCAATTACAAGACACCACCCCCCAGCACTGTAGAGAATCAACGACTGGCAGACGATCTGAACGAGTTTTACTGCAGGTTTGAAAGAACACCCATCACCTGCCCTGAACGCCTCCCCACACAACCATTCACACCCTTCACAACTCCTGCAACCAGCCCCAAATGCCTCTCCAAACAACCGTTCACACCATTAACAGCTCCTGCAACCCATCCTGAACACCTCTCCAATCAAGCACTCTCACCATTCACACCTCCTGCATTCCCCCTCTCAGGTGGGGCACCTGCAATTCAGATCAGCGAGGATGCGGTGCGCCAGGTGTTCCGGAAGCTGAAAAGGAAAAAAGCACCAGGCCCAGATTGTGTTACACCAGCCTGTCTGAAATCCTGTGCTGACCAGCTGGCCCCCATCTTCACACAGATCTTCAACAGATCGCTGGAGCTGTGCGAAGTCCCTTCATGCTTCAAACGTTCCACCATCATCCCCATCGCTAAGAAACCCAAAATTACAGGACTAAATGACTACAGGCCTGTGGCTCTAACGTCTGTAGTCATGAAGTCATTTGAAAAACTGGTGCTGGCCCACCTGAAGGACATCACTGGGCCATTGCTGGATCCTCTTCAGTTCGCCTACAGAGCAAACAGGTCTGTGGACGATGCAGTAAACATTGGACTGCATTATGTTCTGCATCACCTAGACAGACCGGGGACTTATGTGAGGATCCTGTTTGTGGACTTCAGCTCGGCCTTCAACACGATCATCCCAAACCTCCTCCTGCCCAAACTAAATCAGTTCTCCGTGCCCACCTCCGTCTGTCAGTGGATCAACAGCTTCCTCACAGACAGGCAGCAGCTAGTGAGGCTGGGAAAATACACATCCAGCACCCGTACAATCAGCACCGGAGCTCCCCAGTGCTGCGTTCTCTCCCCACTGCTCTTCTCCCTGTACACTAATGATTGCACGTCTAAGGACCCCTCTGTCAAGCTCCTGAAGTTTGCAGACGACACCACACTCATCGGCCTCATTCAGGACGGTGACGAGTCTGCTTACAGACAGGAGGTAAAAGAGCTGGCTGTCTGGTGCACTCTCAACAACCTGGAGCTTAACACGCTCAAAACAGTGGAGATGATCGTGGACTTCAGGAGAAACCCCCCTGCACTCCCCCCACTCACCATCATGAACAGCACTGTGACTGCAGTGGAGTCCTTCAGGTTCCTAGGAACCACCATCTCTCAGGACCTGAAGTGGGACATTCACATTGACTCCATTGTGAAAAAGGCCCAGCAGAGGTTGTACTTCCTCCGCCAGCTGAGGAAGTTTAACCTGCCACAGGAGCTGCTGAAACAGTTCTACTCCACCATCATTGAATCCATCCTCTGCACTTCAGTAACTGTCTGGTTCAGCTCAGCTTCTAAATCTGACCTCAGAAGACTACAGAGGGTAGTCCGGACTGCTGAGCGAATCATTGGTACAACCCTCCCTTCTATTCAAGAACTGTACTTATCCAGAGTGAGAAATCACTTTGGACCCCTCACATCCAGCACACTCCCTCTTTGAACTGTTGCCATCTGGTCGACGCTACAGAGCACTGAGCACTAGAACAACCAGACACAGGACCAATTTCTTCCCTCAGGCAATCCATCTTATGAACAGCTGATAATAACGGCGAACACACTACACTTTATATTTATATACACATACACTTTATCTAACACACATACTTAGTATACACTTAAATTTTGCACATAATATATATGTACATACATAACTGCATTTGTAATATACCTGCCTACAATTGTCATTTGTATATTGTCATTCACTATCTACTTATTTGTATTTTTTATTCTTTTATTATGTGTTTTATGTTCTGTCGCTGTCATTCTGTTGAGCTTCTGTCACGAAAACAAATTCCTCGTATGTGTAAACATACCTGGCAATAAAGCTCATTCTGATTCTGATTCTGATTCTGAATTCACAATTTTGGCTATATGAAGTTTACACAGAACTAAATAATGATCTGAGATATCATCACTTGGCTGAATAATTTCAACACTATCAACATCAATTCCATGTGACAGTATTAAATCTAGAGTATGATTTCGACAATGAGTAGGTCCTGAAACATGTTGTCTAACACCAATAGAGTTCAGAATGTCTATAAATCTTGATCCCAATGCATCTTTTTCATTATCGACATGGATATTAAAATCACCAACTATTAAAACTTTATCTGCAGCCAGAACTAACTCGAATGTAAAATCACCAAACTCTTTAATAAAGTCTGTATGGTGCCCTGGTGGCCTGTATACAGTAGCCAGTACAAACATAACAGGGGATTTATCATTAACATTGGTTTCTCTGGATAATGTTATATGAAGCACCATTACTTCAAATGAGTTATACTTGAAGCCTGGCCTCTGAGAAATCCTGAAAACGTTGTTATAAATTGAAGCAACTCCTCCCCCTTTGCCTTTTAATTTGGTTTGGACGTTTTTTGTATTTTCTAGTTCGGGGAACAGAAACAGTCTCTATAGTGTGATATCTAGGTGAAAGAGTCTCTATGTGCTGAGAATTAACTGACCTCTGTGACGGGAGGCAGCTAGCAGACGGTCGGTTTAGCCAGTCTGTCTGCTTCCTGACCTGGGCCCCAGTTAGTCAAGTATAAACACTAAGACTATTTGCCATATTTCTAGGCAGAAGAGTGGCGCCACCCCAGGAGGGATGAAGACCATCTCTTTTAAACAGGTCAGGTCTGCCCCAAAAGCTCATCCAATTGTCTATGAAACCTATGTTATTCTGTGGGCACCACTTAGACATCCAGCCATTGAGTGATGACAATCTGCTATGCATCTCGTCACCACGGTAAGCAGGGAGGGGACCAGAGCATATTACAGTGTCTGACATCGTGCTTGCAAGTTCACACACCTCTTTAAAGTTATTTTTAGTGATCTCCGACTGGCGAAGTCGAACATCATTAGCGCCGGCATGAATAACAATCTTACTGTATTTACGTTTAGCATTAGCCAGCACTTTTAAATTTGCCAAGATGTCAGGCGCTCTGGCTCCCGGTAAACATTTGACTATGGTGGCTGGTGTCTCTATATTCATGTTCCGTACAATAGAATCACCAATAACTAGAGCACTTTCATCAGGTTTCTCAGTGGGTGCATCACTGAGTGGGGAGAACCTGTGTAATGTTTTGATCTGAACAGAAGAGCTGTGTTTTGACCCACGACTACGCTGCCTCACCGTCACCCAGTTGCTCTGCTGCAGGGGCTCTGTTGCCGGAACCGGACAATGTAGAGGAGTCCCTGAGCTAGACGCATCCAAAGCCGTATCTAGAGCCCTAACATTCTTACTGTCCTCAATGAAAGTTTGGATGCGTGTCTCTAATTCTGAAATCTTCTCTGTCAGCCTAACTATTTCCCTGCATTTATCACATGTGAATCCCTCATCAGCGACAGAGATAGATAAACTGTACATGTGGTAAGAGGTGCAAATAATGATAGTAGGCGAAGCCATTACTCACCGTGCTTGATGAAATATTCTTACTGCGGTTGTTTGATGAACTTGTGAAAAACTGCAGCGTGAGAGAGGAGAAAAGAAAACGCTAATGACAAGCTAACGAGTGCTAACGCTTTGCAGGTGTACTGCAGTCACGGAAGAGTGAACGATCAAAGTTAATCTGATAAGATTGATCGATAATATCAGAAATATGGTGTGAATTAAGTTATATTTTACAACTTAAAAAACAAACAAACAAACAGACAGTGATAGTAAGAAAGATTATAGAGAAAAAATATAAAATAAAAACAGCTACACAGAGCTATGATTAGCTACAGAAGGCCAACAGGAAGTAGAGAAAACACTGTCCACTGTGTTTCATGATTTGCAACTACTGGCCTGGCATGCATAACATAGTACAATAGTGTTGTTTTTTTTTATCCAATGAAATCAATATTTTTTGTGTAAATTTTACTTATTTTTTTCATGTTATTCTACTCATTTTGAATGGTTAATTCTACTTAATTAAAATGTGTTAAATTTAATTAATAATATTGCTTGTAAATTTTTGTCACAATTTTATTGAATAAATATAGAGAATCACTTTTTACAGTGTATTATATGCATGCCAGGCCAGTAGTTGGCAATCATGAAACACCCTTCGAAAACATTATATGCATGCACATGACATCAGCCTTTTTACAAATTCACATTTTTGCTGCTTACATAGATATGATAAAGGCAGCATGTTCAAAAGGTTGTAAGGCCCCAAAACAGAATTATTGAAGACACCTAAAGATCACGAAGAGAATCACTGAAGGAAATAAAAATTAATTTCCTTCCCATTGTAGTGGTCAGTGTTTGCTTTAGATGGACTCTTGACCCTTAAAATTTTAAACTGATTTTTTTGGTTGATAGTTGTGATAGAGCAGCTAGACAAACCAAGAAGGAAATGAGATCAGGTGATGTTATTTGTTTTTGCATCATCATTTGATCTGGATTTCTGAGTTGGGTGTGTCTTATCAATGACAGGTGTCCTGTGGTTGTACAATATAAGTTTAGGTGCTTTCAGCATTACCCGAGAAATTCTTAGAAGCACCACTGATCAAAAAAGAAGTTTTTTCATTTAGGCACACAGACAGCAAAAATCAGCCTGAGAACCTCAACAATGGTGACATTCTGGGTGCCACCAATCAGAACTCATTTATGGCTCCCATCATGCTTTGCGGCATGAATAAATTATGAGCAACAATTCTACAGTAGCTTGTTTTGGGATTCTTACAGTTCGTCTGAATATGCTGTTTGTCACCATTCTTGAGATTCATACGCTGGTTCTTGATGTCACTGTCTGCCAGAAGAAAGTTCCCCTCTCTCAATCAGAATTCTTAAACTTTAGATTACACTGAAAACTCCAGGCCTTTTATTGTTGAATAACAGGGCTGCTATAACGAATGTTAACGTAACTCAGAGATCAGGCTCTGAATGAGTTCAGATATTCAGGTAAAACAAAGATTACGTAAAAGCATGACCAACACCACATGATCATCTTTTTTCTTAGCTTGGCTAGCTGTTATAACTGAGTTACAACAGCACCGCAAAAAGTAATGTTAAAACATCAAGGGTCAAGAGCACAACTAAAGCAAACACTGATCACTATAATGGTAACCAATAATTTACCCTTTGATTCTGTTTGTGAACTTTAGGTGTCTTCAATAACTCTGTTTCAGCGGCCTTAAGACACAGCCTTTTGAACATGATGCCTGTATCATATTTATGTAAGCAACAAAAATGTGAATTTGTAAAAATGCTGATGTCATTTGCATGCATATAATGTTTTTGAAGGGTGTTTCATGATCGCAAACTACTGGCCTTGCATGCATAACATATTATTCTTTAGCATAGGTTTTTTTTTTTTTTTTTTGTCCAATAGTGAACAAACTCCATCGCACACCTGTAAGTGATAGGTGCGTAGAAAATAAAGACCAGGTGGGTCGTATCAACATATAAGGAACTCCCGCACACTATCTTAACTTGCAAATTAAAATTTTAATCACACCAATGTTTCGGTCACACAACCTTCATCAGGAGTATACAAATGTTCAATTTCATCTCTTTTAAAATAAACACATGACCAATTAACAGAGCTCCATCTGCACAGAATTAAGCTCATTCGGAATACATAATTAGCACCACATCATAAACAATTACAACAATCAAGATCCCCCTATAGGTTAACAAAATCATCCCAAAAACACAATCAACACATCGTCATCAACATCAAACAGCATCAAGTGAATTACAATTTGATGCTGTTTGATGACGATGTGTTGATTGTGTTTTCTTTTAAATTTAATTAATAATATTGCTTGTAAATTTTTGACACAATTTTATTGAATAAATATAGAGAATCGCTTTTTACAGTGTGTATTAATGTGTGTTTGCACAAGAGAGATCTGTTAAAGAGTAACTAAACCCCTGGTCAGAGCTTGACTCCACCCACTGACAATATTTGAAAAATGCTGAAAAGTGGGCAGATCACAGCGGAGATAGAGGGGACGAACCTAGGGCAGGGCTGAGCGAGTGCCGCGTGAACCTGAGACCCGCAGTAATGGATTGATTGACAGCTGCTGTCAGAGACGCTAAAATGGAGAGTGACTGTAATGACGCAAGTAGCTTTGCAACAGAGCGATAATTTGAAGTAGAGGACTTTTCTCACCTACCTTCACCTGAAGTGGAGGATGTCGAGGTGTCTGTACATATCAATTCCAGCCGCTGGCTCAAACTGCGTTCTTAACTCCCGCATCGTGTTGCTTTTCAGCGCGAGCTGTGTGGAGAAGCCCATTTCCACCTCCATTGCATTTGAGAATCAATCCCGTTTAAAATGCAGTTTGCACACTCCAGCTCTAGGCGGGAACTCACGGTCTTCCAGGCCAAGTGCATGCAACCACTGGCGCCTAATTTTAAAGTCTGCTGGAAAACTATGCAGTCCAGCAGTGCTGTCGCAACCAGCAACATACGTACCATCCTGACCACTGTACTAAATACAGATAAATCTACGCTAACTTGAAGATCTAAATAACTATATAATTGATATGCTAAATAGATGCTATAATAGTCTATCCTGATCATTTTCAATACTCGCAATTCCAACTCCTGACTCACTACACTGTTAAAAATCGCTGTAAAAAACGGCCAAATTTCGACGCACTGTAAAAAACTGTGCCGTTAAATAACAGTAATTTACTGGCAGCAGGGGTGCCAGTAAAGTACTGTTAATTTACAGCTCTCAACCATTAATTTATCACTCTTATTTTTTTTACAGTATTTTACCGTAAATCCTACCATGGAAATTAACTCCACTCCCACTGCTTCAAACAGTTCGAGTTTAAAAACTAGCATTCCTACGATGTTAGTACTATTAACTTATTTCATTTGATTTCACTGAGAAGGAATAGTTCTTAATATAAAGATGCAAACACTTAATGTGCAGTAATAAAGTAACTAAATACATGACTTTTACTCAAATCACTGCTGCTCATTGTCAGCTATACACTGTAAAAATAATTTCCGTTAAATAACAGTAATTTTCTGGCAGCAGGGGTGCCAGTAAAGTACTGTTAATTTACAGCTCTTAACCATTAATTTACCACTCTTGTTTTTTAACAGTATTTTACCGTAAATTCTACCATGGAAATTAACTCCACTCCCACTGCTTCAAACAGTTCGAGTTTTTAAAACTAGCATTCCTACGATGTTAGTACTAGGAACTTATTTCATTTGAGTCCACTGAGAAGGAATATTTCTTACACTTAATGTGCAGTAATAAAGTAACTAAATACATGACTTTTACTCAAATCACTGCAGCTCATTGTCAGCTATAGCACACATGTATGTGCTGAAGTAATTAACACAGAGATCATCACTGTATCAGCGACTCCACATTCACTGCCTTTATATAAAACAGCAGAAAATCAGAATTTGTGGCTCATCATTGACTGAAGCACCAGCTCTATTCTACAGCACAATGGTGAACAACAAAACTACATTAAACTAAATGATCTCTCTTGTGCAAACACACATTAATACAGTCGAGTTCAGTATTTACTCTCATTATCAGTGTATGACTTTGCCTAATTTTTTTTTTCTATGAATGTTCACAAATATTTTAGTTAAATTAACTTTTTTTTCATTTGGTAAATCTGACGTTTACATTTTACAGTATATTACTGTTTTTCCTTGACTTGACGGCAAAAAACTGTAGAAATTTTTTTTTTGCTGGCAACCATTAATTTACGGCAAGAAACAGTAGAAAAACAGTTATTTACTGGCAGCAGGGGTGCCAGTAAATAACTGTTTTTCTACAGTTTATTTCCTGTAAATTAATTACAGTTTATTACTGTTAAATTATGTTTCATGCTGTTTTTTCTTCATCTTAAATCTTTAACCCTTTAAACTCCACAAGAAAATCCTCAGTTTTAAATAAACACTTATAATGTGTGCACACTACAGAGTGTTAGAGTAACACTGAATCAGTGAAGTTAATGAGATAATTCGGTGATTAATTGATGATTGAGCATTAGTGATAAACACCTGCGGAATCACTGAAGGAAAGAGAAACACAAGATCTACAAATGACTTCAGCCACAGCCTTAGATGAAATCAACTGAATAAAAGAATACATAAAATCTCTCAATATCTGATTAAACAACTACTAAAACAGCTTCACCAGATTCACACTACTAACCAGACTGACTTTATTTCTGTCAGATGTCTACAGAAGAATTTATGGAGAGTTAAATAGGTTTAGGTGTTTTTTTCACTACCATGATGGAGATCAGTGTTTACTTTAGTTGGGCTCTTGAACTTGACTTTTCAACAACTAAGGTTTTTTTTTTATGCTGTATCAATGCGCCTTTGGAACCTGTTATAGCAAAACAAAAGTACACAGAAGAAAAAAAATCTGATATTGTTGTTTATAGATTGACAAGAACAAATAGTATTATTTCTGATCTAATCCTGTGTCTCTTCTCTTATTGAATATTGATACTACAGCATGAGAAGGAACACTGCTGAGCCATAAGTTATGAAAGACTGTTAATAAAATTTCACTCATATTAAAATAAAACCTTTGCTGAAATTTAGACAGAAACATCAAGAATCAGCGTATGAATCACAACAATGGTGACAATCCACAAAATAAATGAACAGATCAGTTATGAACATCACAACACATGCTACTAAAACTTAAAACAAATGCAAAATTATAAGCACATAAGAATTCAAGAAAATAAGTGAACAATTCAGTGGCATAATGTATTCATGCCGCAATGCATGCTGGGAATCATGGATGAGTTTTATCCTGTGCTGGTACCCAGCATGCATTGCATCATGAACCTTTTGATTGTCACCATTGTTGAGATTCATATGCTGATTGTTGATTTCTCTCTTTGAGTGTTGTCGGGACTGCTGCCCGAAATACCTTTTAACTAAAACTAGTCGTTAAATCCATAAATACTGGTTATCACACTACTTTTCAATCTTACAAAATTTAAGTGTCATTCACTCAAATATTTCAACACCAAATTAATACTTGATTTTTATAGCAACACTTTAAGTCAGTCTAGTAGATCATGCCTGTTAGAAACAACCATAATCACTTGACTATCAAAATTAATACTGCTGTAACAGATGCATCATAAAGATACAAATAAAGCAATAAAACAAAATTTAAAGTGCAAAAGTCAATGGTCAGGAGCCCAACTAAAGCAAACACTGATCTCCACAATGGTGACGCTAAACGAAACAGTAACATTATCATCTAAATCTCTTTAATTCTCAATAAGATCTTTTGATCTCTGTTCTCTGATCTGACAGAAATAAAGTCAGTCTGGTTAGTAATGTGTGAAGTTAGTGAAGCTGTTTGTTGATCGTTTAAATCTTCAGTTGATTTCATCTAAGGCTGTGGCTGAAGTCAGTTGTATTTCATGTGTTTGTCTTATGTTTTTTTTTTCTTCAGTGATTCTACTCATTAACAGCAGCTGTTGATCAGTGTCTGAATTCACTCATTCATTTTCATTCTCTCTGTCAGGGGGACTATATTAGTAAACTCATGTAAGGAATAGGGAATGAGGGAGTAGGGTGTGATTTGAAACACAGCCGCTGAGTGTCGACTTTGAACGTTGTTAATTTACGATATATAGCAGCAGGCTACTTCTCGAAAACGATGAATATTACCCAGAATGCACTGTTTTAATGAAAAACAGTATTTTACTGTCGAAATTTGGCCGTTTTTTTACAGCGATTTTTAACAGTGTAGCACACATGTATGTGCTGAAATACTCAACACAGAGATCACCACTGTATCAACGGACACACATTTACTGTCTTTATATAAAGCAGCAGAAGATCAGAATTTGTAGCTCATCATTGACTGAAGCACAGGCTCTACTCTCCAGCATAATGGTGAACAACAAAACTACATTAAACTGACAGGTCTCTCTTGTGCAAACACACATTAATACAGTCGAGTTCAGTATTTACTCTCATTATCAGTTTATGACTTTGCATAATTTTTTCTATGGATGTCCACAAATATTTTAGTTAAATTAACTTTTTATTTTTCATTTGGTAAATCTGACGTTTACATTTTACAGTATATTACTGTTTTTCCTTGACTTAAAGGCAACAAACTGTAGAAAAACACTGTTTTTGCTGGCAACCATTAATTTACGGCAAGAAACTGTAGAAAAACAGTTATTTACTGGCAGCCCTGTAAATGAATTACAGTTTATTACTGTTAAATTATGTTACATGTTGTTTTTTCTTTATCTTAAATCTTTAACCCTTTAAACCCCACTACAAAATCCTGAGTTTTAAATGAACACTTATAATGTGTGCACACTACAGAGTGTTTGAGTAACACTAAATTAGTGAAGTTAATGAGATAATTATGTGATTAATTGATGATTGAGCATTAGTGATTAACACCTGCAGAATCACTGAAGGAAAGAGAAACACAAGAACTAAAAATTACTTCAACCACAGTCTTAAATGAAATCAACTGAATAAAAGAATACATCAAATCTGATTAAACAGCTACTAAAACAGCGTTTACCAGATTCACATTACTAACCAGACTGACTTTATTTCTGTCAGATGTCTACAGAAGATCTTATTGAGAGTTAAATAGGATTAGGTGTTTTTTTTCACTACCATGATGGAGATCAGTGTTTACTTTAGTTGGGCTCTTGAACGTGACTTTTCAACAACTAAGGTTTTTTTTTTTTTACATGCTATAACAATGTGCCTTTGGAAATTGTTATAGCAAAACAAAAGTCCACAGAAGAAAAAAAAAATCTGCTACTGTTGTTTATAGATTGACAAGAACAAACACTATTATCTCTGAACTAATCCTGAATGTCTCTTCTCTTATTGATACTACAGCATAAGAAGATACACTGCTGAGCCATAAGTCATGAAAGATTGTTAAGAAAATTTCAATCATAATAAAAAAAAAAACCTTTGCTGAAATTTAGAAAGAAAAATCAAGAATCAGCGTATGAATCACAACAATGGTAAAAATCCACAAAATAAATCAACAGATCAGTTCTGAACATCACAAAACATGCTACTAAAACTTAAGACAAATGCAAAATGATAAGCACATAATAATTCAAGAAAATAAGTGAACAATTCAGGGGCACAATTTA
The DNA here is from genome assembly GCF_003368295.1 of Carassius auratus. NCBI lineage: Eukaryota > Metazoa > Chordata > Actinopteri > Cypriniformes > Cyprinidae > Carassius > Carassius auratus. The sequence goes on along the minus strand of NC_039257.1, from coordinate 22,843,414 downwards.
TTCATTCCGCAATGCATGCTGGGAGTCATGGATGAGATTTATCCTGTGCTGGTACCCAGCATGCATTGCATCATAAACCTTTTGATTGTCACCATTGTTGAGATTCATATGCTGATTGTTGATGTCTCTCTTTGAGTGTTGTGGGGACTGCTGCCCGAAATATTTTTTTAATAAAACTGTCGTTAAATCTATAAGTTCTGGTTATCACATCACTGTTCAATCTTACAAAACTGAAGAAACAAAAATGAATTGTGTCATTCACTCACATATTTCACATATAACTAATATTTGATTACTATAGCAACACTTTAAGTCAGTCTAGTAGATCATGCCTGACAGAAACAGCCATAATTACTTGACTATCAAAATTAATACTGCTGTAACAAATGTATCATCAAGATACAAATACAGCAAATAAACAAACTTTAAAGTACAAAAAATAAGGGTCAGTAGCCCAACTAAAGGAAACACTGATCTCCACAATGGTAACGTCAAACGAAACAGTAACATTATCATCTAAATCTCTGTAATTCTCAGTAAGATCTTTCGATCTCTGATCTCTGATCTGATAGAAATAAAGTCAGTCTGGTTACCATACCATTGTGGAGCAACAATACCAGATTTTTTTTTTTCTTCTGTGGACATTTGCTTTGCTACAGCAATTTCCAAAAGCACATTGTTACAGCATGTAAAAAAAAAAAAAAAATCTTAGTTGTTGAAAAGTCATGTTCAAGAGCCGAACTAAAGTAAACACTGATCTCCATCATGGTAGTGAAAAAAAACACCTAAACCTATTTAACTCTCAATAAGATCTTCTGTAGTGAGGATTTCCAGTCAGGATTTAGACCGTATCATAGTACTGAGACTGCTCTCCTTAGAGTTACAAATTATCTGCTCTTATCATCTGATCGTGGGTGTATCTCTATATTAGTTTTATTGGATCTTAGTGCTGCGTTTGACACAATTGACCACAACATTCTTTTGCATAGACTTGAACACTTTGTTGGCATCAGTGGAAGTGCATTAGCATGGTTTAAATCGTACTTATATGACCGCCATCAGTTCGTAGCAGTGAATGAAGATGTATCATATCGATCACAAGTGCAGTATGGAGTACCTCAAGGCTCAGTACTAGGGCCGCTACTCTTCACGCTTTATATGTTACCCTTGGGAGATATCATCAGGAAACATGGTGTTAGCTTTCACTGTTATGCTGATGATACTCAGCTCTATATTTCCTCTCAGCCCGGTGAAACACACCAATTTGAAAAACTAATGGAATGCATAGTCGATATAAAAAATTGGATGACGAGTAATTTCTTACTGCTAAATTCAGAAAAAACAGAGGTGTTAATCATAGGGCCTAAAAACTCTGCTTGTAATAACCTAGAACACTGTCTAAGACTTGATGGTTGCTCTGTCAATTCTTCGTCATCAGTTAGGAACCTAGGTGTGCTACTTGATCACAATCTTTCCTTAGAAAGCCACGTTTCTACACAGCAAAATCCCCAGTGTTAATTTAACACTCTTGAGTGTGGACTCATATAAACACTGAAGCAGTGTTAAAAGTAACACTGAAGCAGAGTTGAAGTTAATGAGGTAATTAAGAAGTTAATTGAGTTGTGATTGACCATTATAGAAGACACCTGATGTTAACAAGCAGAATCACCAACTGAGAAAAATCACAATTTGTGTGTCACCATTATAGTGGTCAATGTTTGCTTTAGTTGGGATCTTGACCCTTCAGTTATTATCTTTAGATTTTATGTGGCTGTGGTGACTGAATTATATCATACAGACAGACCACAGCAAAGGCAATCATGTGTGCCATTGATTGTGATTTGAGCTATTTGTTATAGAGTGACCTGAATGCCTGAGTTTAAGTTTCTTTACTGCATACATAAATTAAGTGAAAAAGAAAAGTAAGCAACCCAGCATTTCTGACATAGTATGACATGTTTTTAATAGTTAGTTCTACGTAAAAAAAAAAGTAATCTTTTGTTTGGACACACAGACATCAGGAATTAGCGTGAGCATCACAACAACGGTGACCATCAAAAAAGCATGTTGTAGCCAATAAAAACTCATCCATGGCTCCCATCATGCATTGCAGCATGAATAAATTATGAGCTGAACAGTCTTTTTAACTTTTTATTCTAACTATATTTTATTTTTGTTGTTTTTTTATGTTAATTTTTTTGTATCTAGTTTTGTGATGTTCAGAGTTGGTCTGTTTATCTGAATATGTTGTTTGTCACCATTGTTGAGATTCATACGTTGATTATTGTTATCTGTGTGTGCCTAAAATTAGAATTCTTTAATTTAAAAAAAATCAGAATCACTTCCAAGAGATACCTACAAAATGTATAGAAAATACAGATTTTTTTCATTGTGGAATCAAAGCTGTGACAATCGATAATGGAAGTTTTACTTTGAGAAAAGAATGTAAATGAGTTCAGTGATTCATGTCAAACAATGATTATATTAAAACATAATCATCAACACGCGATGATTTTTGCTCTTGGTTTGACAAACAAACTTTAAAAGCAAAAAGTTACAAGCCAAGATCCCAACTAAAGCAAACACTGACCACTATAATGGTGATACACAAATTGTAATTTTCTCAGTTGGTGATTCTGCTTGTTAACATCAGGTGTCTTCAATAATGGTCAATCATAACTCAATTAACTTCTTAATTATCTCATTAACTTCAACTCTGCTTCAGTGTTACTTTTAACACTGCTTCAGTGTTTATATGAGTCCACACTCAGAGTGTTAAATGAACACTGGGGAGTGTTAAATGAACACTGGGGAGTGTTAAATGAACACTGGGGATTTTGCTGTGCAGCATTTGTAAAACTGCATTTTTCCATCTCAAAAATATATCTAAATTATGGCCTATGCTCTCAATGTCAAATGCAGAAATGTTAATCCATGCATTTATGACTTCAAGGTTAGACTATTGTAATGCTTTATTGGGTGGTTGTTCTGCACGCTTGGTAAACAAACTACAGCTAGTCCAAGATGCAGCAGCAAGAGTTCTTACTAGAACCAGGAAGTATGACCATATTAGCCCGGTCCTGTCCACACTGCACTGGCTCCCTATCAAACATCGTATAGATTTTAAAATATTGCTTATTACTTATAAAGCCCTGAATGGTTTAGCACCTCAGTATTTGAATGAGCTCCTTTTACATTACGTCCGCTACGTTCTCAAAACTCAGGCAATTTGATAATACCTAGAATATCAAAATCAACTGCGGGCGGCAGATCCTTTTCCTATTTGGCGCCTAAACTCTGGAATAACCTACCTAACATTGTTCGGGAGGCAGACACACTCTTGCAGTTTAAATCTAGATTAAAGACCCATCTCTTTAACCTGGCATACACATAACATACTAATATGCTTTTAATATCCAAATCCGTTAAAGGATTTTTAGGCTGCATTAATTAGGTAAACAAGAACCGGAAACACTTCACATAACACTGTACTTTCTACATCATTAGAAGAATGGCATCTACGCTAATATTTGTCTGTTTCTGTCTTATTCCGAGGTCACCGTAGCCACCAGATCCAGTCCGTATCCAGATCAGAGGGTCACTGCAGTCGCCCGGATCCAGTACGTATCCAGACCAGATGGTGGATCAGCACCTAGAAAGGACCTCTACTGCCCTGAAAGACAGCGGAGACCAGGACAACTAGAGCCCCAGATACAGATCCCCTGTAAAGAACTTGTCTCAGAGGAGCACCAGGACAAGACCACAGGAAACAGATGATTCTTCTGCACAATCTGACTTTGCTGCAGCCTGGAATTGAACTACTGGTTTCGTCTGGTCAGAGGAGAACTGGCCCCCCAACTGAGCCTGGTTTCTCCCAAGGTTTTTTCTCCATTCTGTCACCGATGGAGTTTCGGTTCCTTGCCGCTGTCGCCTCTGGCTTGTTTAGTTGGGGTCACTTCATCTACAGCGATATCGTTGACTTGATTGCAAATAAATGCACAGACACTATTTAAACTGAACAGAGATGACATAGCTGAAATCAATGATGAACTGCCTTTAACTATCATTTTGCATTATTGAGACACTGTTTTCCAAATGAATGTTGTTCAGTGCTTTGACACAATGTATTTTGTTTAAAGCACTATATAAATAAAGGTGATTGTAGACATCTGACAGAAATAAATTCATTCTGGTTAGTAATGTAAATCTGGTAAAGCTGTTTTAGTAGTTGTTTAATCAGATCTTGAGAGATTTGATGTATTCTTTGATTCAGTTGATTTCATTTAAGACTGTGGTTGAAGTAATTTGTAGTTCTTGTGTTTCTCTTTCCTTCAGTGATTCTGCAGGTGTTTATCACTAATGCTCAATTATCAATTAATCACATAATTATCTCATTAACTTCACTAATTTAGTGTTACTCAAACACTCTGTAGTGTGCACACATTATAAGTGTTCATTTAAAACTGAGGATTTTGTTGTCGGGTTTACAGGGTTAAAGATTTAAGATGAAGAAAAAACAGCATGTAACATAATTTAACAGTAATAAACTGTAATTACAATGAAGATCAAAAGATCTTATTGAGAATTACAGAGATTTAGATGATCACTGTAAAAATTTTTGCTGTTAAATAACAGAAATTTTCTGGCAGCAGGGGTGCCAGTAAAGTACTGTTAATTTACCGCTCTTATTTTTTAGCAGTATTTTACCGTAAATTCTACCATGGAAATTAACTCCACTCCCACTGCTTCAAACAGTTCAAGTTTTAAAACTAGCATTCCTACGATGTTAGTACTATGAACTTATTTCATTTGAGTCCACTGAGAAGGAATATTTCTTAATATAACGATGCAAACACTTAATGTGCAGTAATAAAGTAACTAAATACATGACTTTTACTCAAATCACTGCAGCTCATTGTCAGCTATAGCACACATGTATGTGCTAATGTACTTAACACAGAGATCATGACTGTATCAGCGACTCCACATTTACTGTGTTTATATAAAGCAGCAGAAGATCAGAATTTGTGGCTCATCATTGACTGAAGCACAGGCTCTACTCTCCAGCACAATGGTGAACAACCAAACTACATTAAACTAAACGATCTCTCTTGTGCAAACACACATTAATACAGTCAAGTTCAGTATTTACTCTCATTATCAGTGTATGACTTTGCCTAATTTTTTTTCTATGGATGTTCACAAATATTTTAGTTAAATTATTTTTTTTTTCATTTGGTAAATCTGACGTTTACATTTTACAGTATATTACTGTTTTTCCTTGACTTAACGGCAACAAACTGTAGAAAAACACTTTTTTTGCTGCCAAACATTTATTTACGGCAAGAAACAGTAGAAAAACAGTCATTTACTGGCAGCAGGGGTGCCAGTAAATAACTGTTTTTCTACAGTTTGTTTCCTGTAAATTAATTACAGTTTATTACTGTTAAATTATGTTATGTTCATAATGTGTGCACACTACAGAGTAATAGAGTAACACCGAATCAGTGAAGTTAATGAGATAATTCGGTGATTAATTGATGATTGAGCATTAGTGATAAACACCTGCAGAATCACTGAAGCAAAGAGAAACACAAGAACTACAAATTACTTCAACCACAGCCTTAGATGAGATCAACTGAATAAAAGAATACATCAAATCTCTCAAGATCTGATTAAACAACTACTAAAACAGCTTCACCAGATTCACATTACTTACCAGACTGACTTTATTTATGTCAGATGTCTACAGAAGAACTTATGGAGAGTTAAATAGGTTTAGGTGTTTTTTTCACTACCATGATGGAGATCAGTGTTTACTTTAGTTGGGCTCTTGAACGTGACTTTTCAACAACTAAGGTTTTTTTTTTTTTCATGCTGTAACAATGCGCCTTTGGAACCTGTTATAGCAAAACAAAAGTACACAGAAGAAAAAAAAATCTGATGTTGTTTATAGATTGACAAGAACAAATACTATTATTTCTGATCTAATCCCATGTTTCTTCTCTTATTGATACTACAGCATAAGAAGGAACACTGCTGAGCCATAAGTTATAAAAGACTGTTAAGAAAATTTCACTCATAATAAAAAAAAAAACCTTTGCTGAAATTTAGACAGAAACATCAAGAATCAGCGTATGAATCACAGCAATGGTGACAATCCATAAAATAAATGAACAGATCAGTTCTGAAAATCACAACACATGCTACTAAAACTTAAGACAAATGCAAAATGATAAGCACATAAGAATTCAAGAAAATAAGTGAACAATTCAGTGGCATAATTTATTCATGCCGCAATGCATGCTGGGAGTCATGGATGAGTTTTATCCTGTGCTGGTACCCAGCATGCATTGCATCATAAACCTTTTGATTGTCACCATTGTTGAGATTAATATGCTGATTGTTGATGTCTCTCTTTCAGTGTTGATATTTAAAAATATTTAAAGCTCAAAAATCCATATTCAGATAATCACATTACCGTTCAATCTTATAAATTTGAAGAAACAAACAAAAGAAAAGTGTTATTCACTCACATATTTCAACACCAAATTATTATTTGACTATTATAACAACAAGTCAGTCTAGTAGATCATGCCTGACAGAAACAGTCATAATCACTTGATCATCAAGATTAATATTGCTGTAATAGATGTATCATAAAGATACAAATATAGCAATGAAACAAAAGTTGAAGTACAAAAGTCAAGGGTCAGGAGCCCAACTAAAGCAAACACTGATCTCCACAATGGTGATGCTAAACGAAACTAAGATTATCATCTACACCTCTGTAATTCTCAATAAGATCTTTTGATCTCTGATCTCTGATCTGATAGAAATAAAATCAGTCCGGTTAGTAATGAGTGAAGTTGATAAAGCTGTTTGTTGATTGTTTAAATCTTCAGTTGATTTCATCTAAAGCTGTGGCTGAAGTCAGTTGTATTTCTTGTGTTTGTCTTGTTTCTTTTTTCTTCAGTGATTCTACTCATTAACAGCAGCTGTTGATCATTGTCTGAATTCACTGATTAGTTTTCATTCTCTCTGTTAGGTGGACTATATTAGTAAACTCATGTAGGGAATAGTGAATGAGGGAGTAGGGTGTGATTTGAAACACAGCCGCTGAGTGTCGACTTTGAACGTTGTTAATTTACGATATATAGCAGCAGGCTACCTTCTCGAAAACGATGAATATTACCCAGAATGCACTGTTTTACTGAAAAACAGTATGTTACTGTCGAAATTTGGCCGTTTTTTTACAGCGATTTTTAACAGTGTAATGTTACTGTTTCGTTTGATGTCACCATTGTAGAGATCAGTGTTTGCTTTAGTTGGGCTCCTGACCCTTGACTTTTGTACTTTAAATTTTGTTTCATTGCTGTATATGTATCTTTATGGCACATCTGTTACAGCAATATTAATTTTGATGGTCAAGTGATTATGGCTGTTTATGGCATGATCTACTGGACAGATTTAAAGTGTTGCTATAGTAGTCAAATATTAGTTTGGTGTTGAAATATTTAAGTGAATTACATTTTTTTTTTAGTTTTTTTCAATTTTATGATAATGAACTGTAATTATTAATCTGAACATATTTTTTTAACGACAGTTTGAGTTTTGAATATTTTGGGCAACATTGTCCGCAGCACTCAAAGATTGACATCAACAATCAGCATATGAATCTCAACAATGGTGATAATCAAAAGGTTTATGATGCAATGCATGCTGGGTACCAGCACAAGATAAAACTCATCCATGACTCCCAGCATGCATTGCGGCATGAATAAATTATGATGCTGAATTGTTCACTTATTTTCTTGAATTCTTATGTGCTTATAATTTTGCTTTTGTCTTAAGTTTTAGTAGCATGTTTTGTGAAATTCAGAACTTATCTGTTTATTTATTTTGTGGATTGTCACCATTGTTGTGATTCATATGCTGATTATTGATGTTTCTGTCTAAAGTTCAGCAAAGGTTTTTTTATGAGTGAAATTTTCTTAACAGTCTTTCATAACTTAAGGCTCAGCACAGTGTTTCTTATTTTGCTGTAGTATCAAAATTCAATAAGAGAAGGGACACAGGGTTAGATCAGAAATAATAGAGTGTTTGTTCTTGTATTTATAAACAACAATACCAGATTTTTTTATTCTGTTGACTTTTTTTTCTGCTATAACAGGTTCCAAAAATGCATTGTTATAGCATGTAAAAACAAACTTAGTTGTTGAAAAGTCACGTTCAAGAGCCCAACTAAATTAAACACTGTTCTCCATCATGGTAGTGGAAAAAAAAAACACCTTAACCTATTTAACTCTCAGTAAGATCTGTAGACGTCTGACAGAAATAAAGTCATTCTGGTTAGTAATGTGAAGCTGGTGAAGCTGTTTTAGGAGTTGTTTAATCAGTTCTTGAGAGATTTGATGAATTATTTTATTTCAGTTGATTTAATCTAAGGCAGTGGCTCAAGTCATTTGTAGTTCTTGTGTTTCTTTTTCCTTTAGTAATTCTGTTTGTTAATAGCAGGTGTTCATCACTAATGCTCAATCATCAATTAATCACAGAATTATCTCATTAACTTCACTAATTCAGTGTTACTCTAACACTCTGTAGTGTGTACACATTATAAGTGTTCACTTAAAACCGAGGATTTTGTTGTGGGGTTTAAAGGGTTAAAGATTTAAGATGAAGAAAAAACAGCATGAAACATAATTTAACAGTAATAAACTGTAATTAATTTACAGGAAACAAACTGTAGAAAAACAGTTATTTACTGGCACCCCTGCTGCCAGTAAATAACTGTTTTTCTACAGTTTGTTGCCGTAAATTAATGGTTGCCAGCAGAAAAAGTGTTTTTCTACAGTTTGTTGCCGTTAAGTCAAGGAAAAAACAGTAATATACTGTAAAATGTAAATGTCAGATTAACCAAATGAAAAAAAAAAACTAATTTACTAAAATATTTGTGAACATCCATTCAAAAAAATTTATGCGAAGTCATACACTGATAATGAGAGTAAATACTGAACTTGACTGTATTAATGTGTGTTTGCACAAGAGAGATATGTTTGTTTAATGTAGTTTTGTTGTTCACCATTGTGCTGGAGAGTAGAGCCTGTGATTCAGTCAATGATGAGCCACAAATTCAGATTTTTTGCTGCTTTATATAAAGGCAGTACATCTCCTGATACAGTGGTGATCTCTGTGTTAAGTATTTCAGCACATACATGTGAGCTGCAGTGATTTGAGTAAAATTCATGCATTTAGTTTCTTTACTATTACACATTAAGTGTTTGCAGTTGTATATTAAGAAATATTCCTTCTCAGTTGACTCAAATGAAAGACGTTCATAGTACTAACATCGTATAGGAATGCTAGTTTTTAAGCTTGAACTGTTTAAAGCAGTGGGAGTGGAGTTCATTCCCATGGTAGAATTTACGGTAAAATACTGTAAAAAAAAATTAAGAGTGGTAAATTAATGGTTGAGAGCTGTAAATTAACAGTACTTTACTGGCACCCCTGCTGCCAGTAAATTACTGTAATTTAACGGCACAATTTTTTAGAGTGTAGAACCTTTTACCCCTGCTGCCAGTAAATTACTGTTATTTAACCCCTTACTAGTAACCCCCCTTTTTTGGCATGGAGACCGAAATTACATACCCAAAATAAAAAGGTTTCTGCTGATGATTCTTTTTGACTAGATACATAATCAACCTTTGTTCCCAAAGCTGACACTTTAAAGTTTACTGTTCAGGAATCAGAATCACTCAGACTGTTATGATAATAGAGATATATAAGCTCAAACATAAAAACAAAAATAAAAAATATTAAAAAAATATGTTTTAAATGTATTTTAAAAAATGTTGATGTAGGAAATGAGTTTGAAAACACAGTGTAGCTAAGGCCACAAGTCTTCCAAAACTTAATAAAAAAATTCATAATCGAATCTGTAAAACTGTGAATTTTATTAAATATTCTCTAAGGCCATGTCATATGTGTTTTTAGAGAAGGCTAATCAGATTTATGGCCCTTGTCATCCCTGTAAGATCTCACATGTAAACTCTCCTGTGTATTTTGTATGTGTGTTGGCTTTGCAAAACTCCCCATTCATGATTCTATTGTTCTCACCAAACGAGTCTTTCACACTTTTCACACACAGGTATGACACATTATCGCATTATTCTTTTATCATTATTCTTTTGTTTTTATTCCACCTTTATTAGCCTTGATTGTGGTTTTTCAGGCTTTACACCATTATTTATCAAAAGTCTTACTATAAAAATACAACAAAACATTTTCTTACGATCTTACGTGAATTATTGAGACAAAAAGGCATTATGAAGAACAAAAGCACCTGCTATTAGTAGCATTGGCGCTAACGTTAGCATCAAGCTACATCAGACAATTTATGAAATTATTAGTACACTTTTACTCAAAACTCACTTTAAACCCCGATCGAGTGTTTATAATAACTTCCTTTAGCGATCAGGGTTGGAATTTGGTCGTTTACTGTTGTAAAAATATGTTATTTGTAGCCTTTTTCATCGCTGCACAAGTTAGCATTTCCGATGTACATTTTCTATTTTTTTTTATAAAAACGCCCCAGATCTCAAGAAATTCTCATACCAAGCTTTACTATCGTAATCGCGGGTTTATTATTCGGATATTTCGTGTGTACAGAGGTGTTTCAGTGTTGTTTTGGCCAGATAACTACCAGGAAGTGTGCAGGAAGCATGTGACACGAAGTGGCGGTGTCCAGATATGACACTCTAAGATTGATATTGGGAAGGCCTAATCGGAGTCTGAGTGACACACAGCAGTGACAGCACGAGCTCACACCACTGCACACACACACAGATCGCTGGGAGAGGCTGTTTATCATCAGATCGCGTAAATCCGTGGAAAATGAATAGAAATGACGATTCTGTCTGAACAAATATGAAGTAAACATCAGTAAATATATCCATATATCTCCGCAGATATGCATCTTTGGTCTATAAATCCTTATTGACGCTGTTCAGTGAGTCTATGTGAACACAAATAAACCGCTGCTGACGTGACTGAAAATGAGTGAGTGGTGAATTTCTATTCAAAATGTGGCATATAATACGGATTTATTATTTTGCACTCCTGACATAAATCACTAAATATCTATCACTGCAACAATGTTTTATCAAAATATTGGTCAAATATCGAAGCTAGAGTCTTTAAACTTTCAATTGATGCACAGTTTGTCCAGATGTAGTAAGACAGTGATGTTTAATGTGCAGTGAAAGTGAAACAATAATAAACTGGGGCCGTCTGCGATGTTTGCACAGCACAATTTCAAAAATAATTACTATTTAACAGCTCAATTTTTACTGTGTAGAACCTTTTACTCTATTTTGATACTCTGAATAGACAACATAGATTAGCATAGAGAAATCTAAATGTCTTTTAAACTGAAAATTCTAGTGAGCTGGAAATCTAGTGGCTCGGGTTGTGGTTTTACTGTGGTTTTCCTCTTGTTACAGACGTAAATAAATACTTTTAATATTTTAATGATTAATCATGTATACTACATGTTATACTTCAATTCTTTCTGTTCTGTTTAACAAACATAAAGCAGAAGCAGATTAAACCAACCCTACAAATAATGTTATTTATTAATCACTCAAACCCTTTAATAACATAATTTCTGCTTTAAATTCACTGATGCAAATGGAATCTTAAGTTCAGAGGGTGAACAGGAGTTCAGGAGTACTGAGTTTCAGTGATCTATGCACACGGAAAGAAGGACAAAAGAACTGTGGCTTGGTAATTAGTTATATACAAAAATAGATGTCTGCCTTTGAACCACTTGCAGCAAAACCACAACTGCAAAAGAAAATAATCACACAAGCTAGTCGGCTTGCATGCAAAATGTCAACTAAGGCTGTCAAACTTAAAATTGCACAAAAGCAATGACAAATGTATAAATAAATAGACAGAATTCATGATATTCCATTTAAAACGACTTCATATAGTCATGTACACTTAAAAAAAAAAACAAGTAGATTTACTTAATTTTTTATTTTGCAAATATTTGCACACATACATTTTAAGCTAAATTTAAGTATTGAATGAAGTAAAACCTACTTAACTAAGTCAGGTACATTTAGCAAAGGAATTGAGTTCATTAACAGTAAAATGACCAGTTAGAGTTTAATGAGTCATATCTGTCTAGTTATTTTGTTATATACGCAATCCTTAAGTACATTACTGTAGCATTTGGACCAATCTGACAAATAATATCTAGAGCCTCTTCATCTAACCAAAGGGTCTATGGACCCTTCCCCCAAAAGGAAGCTATCACCTCAAAATGGACAGAGTAGGCCTCTGGTTCCTTAGCAACCAAAGGCACACTATCTGATATCACTAGGTTTACGGTGCCCAAAAATGTGGCTAAGCCACTCTTAACTCAAGTCTCTCAGAAACAGACATATAATGCACATAAAAAGGGATTTTTCTCTAATTAATTCATAGAAAAACCTTTCTTTGAATTAATTCACATATACTTAAGGGCATTGTGTATACTGTTACTGTTCTTATATGTTGTGTTTTGTGTATTGTATATGTTTTCTACATGCTTATGGTGGATAGTAGTTATAAAACCTAATCTATATGATGTTTGGTATCTATGAGTTTGTATTTTCATGATCTAAATGAGAGTGTATATTATATGTTGATACCTATGCAACAAATTAGTTTTATAACTTTTGAACGCCCCAATCTAATGTCACATGCAAGACACCAGACTAGAGACAAAGAGTTGTAATACTTCCCTCCAAAATGTACCATTCTTCATTGGTTCACTCAAATCCTGAGGGAGTGTGTGACATCAACCCCCTATATATATATATATATATATATATATATATATATATATATATATATATATATATATATACATATATATATATATGTATATAAACACTGATTACCTGATCAGGGTGGTGCTTTTAGATTCAGGAATTCCAGGAGAATATGCTGAGCTAAGAGTCTTCAAAATCACGCTAAGCTTGTGCCAGGCTTTGGTCTTGAATATTCATGTTTGACAATCATCGTGTCAGGACCACTGCACACATATCGACGGGGACACGAAAGGTTCAGTAGACTTTTTCCTTTAAAAGAATGGTTGTTATCATGGTGTAAAGAACAGAAGTTGCTATTTGTTAGTACCTGGAATCATTTCTGGGAGTGTCCTAAGCTGTTTCGCGCTGATGGCCTGCACCCTAGCAGAAGCAGAGCAGAGCTGCTCTCTGACAACATCTCCAGGACACTTCGCTCCATGTGACTAGTAAGACAATTCTCAAATAACTATTATGATGACTTTTGTTTCACCCGCTTAAATGATAAAAGTACTTGTGCTGCAAAATCTATTAAGACTGTGTCTGTTCCCCGATTAGTGAGGGCAAAATATAAATTTAATGTAGGATCTAGAAAAAGCTTATCGTGATTAAACCAGAAACATGTAAAGTCAATATTTTAAGTTTGGGCTCATAAATATTAGATCACTCACACCCAAAACAGTTATTGTAAATGAAATGATCACAGATAATAGTTTTGATGTACTCTGCTTGGCTGAAACCTTGCTAAAACCAAATGATTATTTTGTTCTAAATGAGTCCACTCCACCAAACTACTGTTATAAACATGAGCCCCATCAGACTGATTGTGGCGGAGGTGTTGCAACAATATATAGTGACATTCTCAATGTTACCCAGAAAACAGGATACAGGTTTAACTCATTCGAAATACTTCTGCTTAATGTTACACTGTCATACATGCAAAAGAAATCTAATGTATCTCTTGCTCTGGATACTGTGTATTGACCACCAGGGCCGTATACAGAATTCTTAAAAGAATTTGCAGATTTTCTCTCAGACCTTCTGGTTACAGTTGATAAGGCGCTAATCATGGGAGATTTTAATATTCACGTTGATAATGCAAATGATACATTAGGACTTGCGTTTACTGACCTAATAAATTCTTTTGGAGTCAAGCAAAATGTCACCCGGGCCCACTCATCGTTTTAATCATACAGTAGATTTAATTATATCGCATGGAATCGATCTTACTGATATAGATATCGTACCTCAAAGTGATGATGTTACAGACCATTTCCTTGTATTGTGCATGCTGCATATCACTGATTTTAACTATATGTCTCAGCGTTACCATCTGGGCAGAACTATTGTTCCAGCCACCAAAGAAAGATTTGCAAATACCCTGCCTGATCTATCTCAACTGCTATTTGTACCCAAAAATACACATGAACTAGACGAAATGACAACATGGGCACTATTTTCTCTAATACATTAGAAGCTGTTGCCCCCATCAAATTGAAAAAGGTTAGAGAAAAACATACTGTGCAACAGTAATACTCACTCTCTCAAGAAAGTAACTCGTAGTCTTGACTGCAAATGGAGAAAAAACTAACTTGGAAGTTTTTAGAATTGCGTGGAAAAACAGTATGTCCAGCTATAGACAGGCTCTAAAAACTGCTAGGGCAGAGCATATACACAAACTCATTGAAAATAACCAAAACAATCCAAGGTTTTTATTTAGCACAGTGGCTAAATTACCAGATGCTGTCACAATTCCTGCATGGGTTATCCGACCGTGTTCAGCAGGAGATCTACCTCCTCGAGCTGCCCCCTACTCTCAACGAAATCATTGATCTGGCGTTGCGAGTTGAGGTTTAAGCGCCTGGGCCGCCAAAGTAGTCCTTCCAGGCCTCACTACTCTCCTGGTAGGTGGCGCTTGAGTCGAGAGAACACGGTCGGTTCTGTCAACGATCACGAGCCCATGCAGGTGTTTCTTTCTTATCTTTAAGAATACTTATCCTTTGCCATTCATGTCTTCAGCTTTCGAGAGGTTGCAGGGAGCATCCATATTCACAAAATTGGATTTACATAATGCTTATCATTTGGTCCGCATCAGGAAGGGGGATGAATGGAAAACTGCCTTCAATACCCCTAGAGGGCACTTTGAGTACTTGGTGATGCCGTTCGGGCTCTCCAACGCGCCCGGGGTTTTCAGAGCACTCGTGAATGACATGTTGAGAGATATGGTAGATCAGTTTATATATGTTTACCTGGATGACATACTGATTTTTTCTTCATCTTTCCAGGAACACGTTCAACACGTCAGACGAGTGCTCCAGAGGTTAGTTGAGAATGGGCTTTTTGTCAAGGCGGAGAAATGTGTATTCCATGCACAGTCTGTTCCCTTCCTAGGGTACATTGTTTCGTCCGAGGGAATACGTATGGACCCTGACAAAGTTAAGGCTGTGATAGATTGGCCATCTCCAGATTCCCGTAAGGCCCTACAGCGGTTTCTGGGGTTCGCCAATTTCTATCGACGTTTCATTCGTAATTTCAGCCAACTAGCCTCACCTCTGACAGCCTCCCCCAGTACTCCGTTCAGGTGGTCGGACACAGCTGAGGCTGCGTTCACTAACCTCAAGAACAGTTTCGTTTCGGCTCCCATCCTTGTGGCCCCCTGATCCCACACGGCAGTTTGTGGTGGAGGTCGACGCATCAGAGGCGGGGATAGGAGCAGTGTGCTGCTTCGGACGATAAGGTACAACCTTGCGCATTCTTTTCACATCAATTATCTCCTGCCGAACGTAATTATGACATTGGCAATAGAGAGTTGTTGGCGGTCAAATTAGTGTTGGAGGAGTGGCGCCACTGGTTAGAGGGTTCAGGGGTTCCCTTTATTGTTTGGACCGATCACAAAAATTTAGAAAACATCAGAACTGCCAAAAGACTAAATTCCAGGCAGGCTCGGTGGGCACTTTTTTTAGGTCGTTTTGAATTTACCCTATCGTACCGCCCGGGTTCCAAAAATGTCAAACCCGATTCTTTGTCACGTCTTTTTGATCTCTCTGCCCGTCCCATTACTCCTGAGTGTATTTTGCCCTCTAATGGCATGATGGTCGTTTTGACCGTAGTGGACCAGTTCTCGAAGGCGGCACACTTCATTCCCTTGCCCAAATTACCGACAGCTAAGGAGACAGCGGTTACTGTTTTAGATCACGTCTTTCGGCTTCATGGTTTCCCGGTATACGTGGTTTCAGAGAGGGGATCTCAGTTTATATCCAAATTTTGGAGAGAGTTTTGCAAATTATTAGGAGCGTCAATTAGCTTGTCATCGGGTTATCATCCCCAAAGCAACGGACAATCTGAGCGAGCCAACCAAGATTTAGAGAGGACGTTGAGATGTTTGGTCTCCAAGAATCCTTCTTCCTGGAGTCAACAACTCTCTATGGTGGAGTACGCCCACAACCCGTTGCCAGTGTCAGCTACGGGCCTATCTCTGTTTCAGTGTAGTGTAAGGTACCAGCCACCAGCGTTTCCCAGTCTGGAATCTGAAGTCGCGGTCCCCTCCGCTCATGCGTTTGTCCAGAGGTGTCACTGCACCTGGACCAGAGCCAGTGAGACTCTGCTCCGGGTGAGGGAGCGCACTAAGGCCAAGACCGATCACCACCGGTCAAAGCCTCCACTCAAAAAGTGTGGCTTTCTACCAGTAACATTCCCTTGCGATCCGTTTCTAATAAATTAGCTCCTAAATTTATCGGCCCGTTCACTATCACCAAGATCATTAGTCCGGTGACAGTCCGCCTCAAACTACCTCCTGCGTACAAGAGGATACACCCCGCCTTTCATGTGTCCAAAATTAAACCCGTGTTTTATGCACGAATTAAACCGCCTACTCCGGTTCCCCCTCCGCCGCGTCTCGTAGATGGGGAACCGACATATTCGGTTAATCGTATTCTATACTCGAGACTGAGGGCACGAGGATTCCAGTATCTGGTGGACTGGGAAGGTTACGGTCCGGAGGAGAGGAGTTGGGTACCTGCTAGGGACATATTGGATCACTCCCTTATTGATGAATACAATCAGCAGGTAGGATACTGTCACAGTTGGTAAACCGTGATCTCGGGATGTTTACACTTTGTGGTGAATTCTGTGTGTTCCGCTTCTGCACTGATTAGTTGTGGGCATCTCCGTTAATTGTATCAGCATCAGCTGCCACTCATTACTCATCCACTATATAATGGCTTGTCTCACGTCTTGTGTTTGTGAGATCGTTGTTCTATGTTGATGTGTTTACCCTTCGTCTGGCTTCAGTGTTGTTTTGCGTTTGGATGTCTTTCCCCAGAACCTCATCCACTCTTCGCACGTTCACTCAGCCATGGACACTTACCTTCGGCTCTATTCCCCGGAGTTCCTGTGCCACTCTCTCCTGCTGCCTCACGCCGTCTTCATCTGGATTACTCACCTTCTCTCCACCATCATCCGGACTTCTCACGGCTTCACTGTCTCATCGTCATTGTTTGTTTATGTACCACCGCTATATCATCTCATTAAAACTGTTAACTTGCTATTGCTTCCAGACTCTCCTTTCACCAGCCGTCACAGATGCCACCTGTTTCAAATATTCCACCAACGTTTAATAGTAATGACTTTATGAATTTCTTCACTAATAAAATAGATAACATTAGAAATACAATAGCGAATGTAGATTCTACAGTGTCTAACACTTCAGTTCCAACCATCGCACCCAGAGATAAACTGCAGTGCCTTACAAACAGTGTATGGAATAACGGCGTTTAAAAGAACAGCGTTAGGTAACGACGTTATTTTTTCAGTAACGGGGTAATCTAACTAATTACTTTTCCCGTCGTTACAAGGCCTTTAACGTTACTGAACGTTAAATGTGGTGCGTTACTAGGCATTGATTTAAGAAACTATGCAATCCGAGCGCACCCCTGGCTCACACAGCGAGTGAGCAGGTGGGTTAATAACGAGATAAGCGATTATGATTGGCTAAGGCAGAGTCATGTGTTTCATGGTAGCCAATCAGAGC
Organism: Carassius auratus; assembly: GCF_003368295.1. Lineage (NCBI taxonomy): Eukaryota > Metazoa > Chordata > Actinopteri > Cypriniformes > Cyprinidae > Carassius > Carassius auratus. Next base: position 22,825,528 of record NC_039257.1, on the reverse strand, counting down.
CAGTGTTTTTACACACATGCCGGCACACGCTGCAGCGCCAGTGGTGTCAAACACACACACACACACACACACACACACACACACTATTTTCATAATCTGCCAAGTGCCAAGCTGAATAATGTCCCAAAGGGTTATTTTTTTAACCCTTTGCTGCACTCGACCGGAACCCGAAAAATCTAAAAGAGATAAAACATTTTGGACATTATTTCAGCTTGGTACCCAATTTAATCTTAAAATAGACACTTGAATGATAAAGACATAATATGTTGTGGGAAAAAAAAAAAATCACCCTATGCGCTTGAGAAAACGAAAAAATAGTTGATCCTCTACACATCTTTTGCCATTTTTTGCTATTTTTGTCCAGAAATAAGGTCAATATGTTGTCAAATTTCAAAAATAACCATTCCATTAAATTCCTGGGGTCAGAATTGTATGGGAAAATGGGTTCATTTGTCTCTGTATGTTGTTTACTTCTAATGTTAAGCAACTTTCTGTATCACTTTTTGATTTTTCGGGTTCTGGTAGGGTGCAGCAAAGGGTTAAAAAAGAATCCTTTGGGACATTATTTCAGCTTGGCACCTGGCAGATTATGAAAATAGACACTTTAAGGATTTTAAAAAATCAGGTGGCATAAAAAAAGCCGGGGGGTGCACGTGGACCCCTATTTCCATCTAGACTATTACTACAAATTCATTGTGGTCAAAGGCAAGAGCGTGCATGTAATGTGTACATGTAATGTGTGACACGCATCTACAAAGCTAGTGGCCAAAAACACTTTTCTTACAAAGATAATATGTGAAGTGCAGGATAAAACTCTTGCTGTCTGTTGATATGCAATAAATATTGAAAGTTATGTACGAACACCTGTCTGTTCTTTCAACTGACTTGTGAAAACTGCAAAAAAAAAGCAAAAAAAAAAAAAAATCTCTGACATATAGAAACTTTTTTATTATTATTATTATTATTATTTATAATAATAATAATAATAATAATAATAATAATAATAATATATATATATATATATATATATATATATATATATATATATATATATATATATATATATATATATATATTAGGGGTGTAACGATCCGCGTATTCGTATTGAACCGTTCATTGGACTAATTAATCATATTTGAAAATAAAAAAAAGGTGAAATATAATGATATGCGTTCAACAAGGAAGCCCAATAACCCAAACGACGTAACAGGCAACGCACCTGACACCCCCGAAGAAGAAAAAAACACCAACTTATGTTTATGTTAGGCTACTCAGTCAGGTGCTCGCTCACTCAGTACGCGCTGAGTGAGCGAGCAGTTCATGCAAGGTACGCGGTGGCCAATTAGTTTAACAGACCAGAAATAGAAGATCCTCCAATAACCAACAGGTCTGGTCATGGCCGCGGGAAGTGGGGGTGCTGGGGGTGCTGCAGCACCCCCTAGTGACGAGAGAAAAAAAAAAAAAAAAAGTAGGCCTATTAAAATATTTGTAACGCGCTTGTAACATTTATTTTTTTTGGCAACAAGTGTGGGATCAGCTTTGACTAGCCAAGCAATTGTAAGTAGTACGCTATCGTATTTTTGTAAGGTGGTGGGGATGGAGATGGAGAGTATTATTTCGTTCGTGTGTTCTTTGCGTAATGGTTGTGGAGAACTGTTAAATAACGTTTAAATAGTCTGAGATTATTTCCTTGTGTTGTGGTTTGTGTAAAAAGGTTGGAAATGGAGACAGAAAGCTTTATACTTCGCGTGTGTTCTTTGCGTAATGGATGTGGAGAACTGTTCAATAAACAAATTGCTTAAATAGTAAGAGATTATTTCCTTGTGGTGTGCGTAAAAAGATTTTGGAGTTAACAGAGTTGCGTGTGACATAAACGTGCAGTGACTCAAGCCAGCTGACCAAATCGATTGCATTGTTTTAGCGTTATTGTGAAGTTTGGTTAATATTATATTTTGTTGTAATAGTATTTGTTGTATCTAAATAAGTTGCATGTATGTATAGGCTATCTGAAATTGTAATGAAAGTAATTATTTTGTTTTCTTTCGATTATTAAACTATTATTTCTGATTCTGCTTCTGCTTCAGATTAATAGCGCATTGCGCATATCTGAGAACTGATGTCTGTGTGTTTCAGACCCTGGCTGGCTGTGCACTGAAGTGTATATGACAATAAAGTAGTAAATCTCAATGTATTTATTTTTTAAATGTATTTTAAATAGGCCTATAGGCTCAAAGTTTTTTTTTGTCAAAAAAAAAAAAAAAAACATTCACAGCACCCCCTGTTCAAAATTACTTCCCGCGACCCTGGGTCTGGTGTTTGGGTGCACTTTGGATTCCCTGTAAGCCATGGTGATGGCAAGAGAGTGGTGGATAAAAAACAACGGTATGTTGCATCTTCATGACAATAGGGTACACCAGCAAAAAAAAAACAAAAAAAACACCAGCGGGAATACTTGAAACATGTCAACTCATTTACGCTGACATCGCCTTAGTGTGTCAGTATCTGGGAAAAGACGAAAAAAAGGAGAAACATACACGCAACAAACTATCCCCGCAGCATTTAGGCAGACATTTCCAACGGATTCAAACAGGGCAAAAGACATCACTGCGGCGATTGGTAGGCTTCATTTACGTTACAGCCGCGGATATGAGACCTTACTATTTACCATTCATTCTATCATCACCATTATAGCTTACAGGGAATCCAAAGTGCACCCAAACACCAGACCTGTTGGTTATTGGAGGATCTTCTTTTTCTGGTCTGTTAAACGCATTAGCCATTTTCCAACGAGCCTTCAGCGCGTACTGAGTAGCGAGTGCCTATAGTGGAAAACGCAGGTTTTAAGAACATGCTTAATGTAATTGAGCCCCGTTACAATATTCCTTCACGAGCCCATTTCAGCCAGACTGTAATTCCTGCTTTTTTCCCAAAAACATAAGCCCTATAGAGAACCAATTGAGTAAAAACACACTCAATATAAAGAGTTATAGAGATCCATATAAAAAGTTACATCTTTGTATTTGTATTTGTAACTACTACAACAATATAACAGTTTCATTTTTTTTTTTAATTTAAGGAGCTGTTTTTGTTTTATACAGTATGCTGCTAAGAAAACACCATAGAAGATGGGTAAAGAATAGCTCCATCATTGTTCAATGTAAAAAAAAAATATATATAACTATAAAAATAAAAAAAAAATTAAAAATCAAGGAAATTTATCTGCCAATTTTTTCATTTTGCTGTATCTAAAACGTACCGAACCGTACCGAAACGAACCGTGACACCAGTGTATCGCATCGAACCGTGAATTTTGTAAACCGTTACACCCCTAATATATATATACAGTATATATATATATATAGGCGTGGGGGAAAACACTGCGATCATCGTGTGTATCTGAATGGCAAAATGCACATATTGAGCACTCATTCCCAGAGACAAGTAGAACAATTGTAGTCTCTTTTAACTTTAATATTCATATACACTAGTCCATATCGATATTTGATTCATTTTACAGCCCTAATATAGATGCATTCATTAAAAAATAGCCAAATCCCGTGACATTCTGCTTTATACAGCAAGCTCTATTTTTGACTGGCTTCCGCGATTCAATCGTTTCGCAAATTCAGACGGGGTGAATTTATGAATGAAAGTGTAAAAGTTGTGAAACAAAACTAAGTTGTTACGTGTCCACATGCTTTTTTAAGTGGGTTTATGTTCGACACTAGGCTAACGTTACATTGTTTTGCTTCAGGTAGAACGATAAGGCTAATTATATATGCATTCCACTTTCTGAAACAACCTTACACAGTTTTGATAACATTAATAATGAACTCGATGTTAATATAGCCTGCCTGTGATGAAATACCGACTGCACACACACACACATGTTAGTCTTGGGATTCCACAACTTCCCTTGATCATCCTCAAAACGTATTGCTTGTAGCCATTTTGTAATCCTTTCCGGCTCTGTATGTTTATTAGGAAGGATTTAGAACTTCAATTCATAATTTGTTAGTTTATTGGAGGTACAGAAAACGACACAGTAACTCTTCGGCGTGATTGTCCCGTTTATTTCAATTGGCCCCAAGGCAATGTTTTCCCCCACGGGTTAAATTCACATCACGTGACGGGGCGTTCCCGGGGGCATTACCAGACCAACCGTCTGTATCTATTGAACGCATATCATTATATTTCACTTTTCTTTTTTTTTTTCAAATATAATAAATTAGTTCAACGAATGGTTCAATACGAATACGCGTATCGTTACACCCCTAATATATATATATATATATATATATATATATATATATATATATATATATATACAGTAACGCAAATAGTTACTTTCCCTGGTAACTAGTTACTTTTATTATAGAGTAATTCAGTTACTTTTAGGAACAAGTAGTGAGTAACTTTTTTAAAGTAACGTTCCCAACAGTGCTTACAAATATAGGACAGGACAGGAAGAGCTAAATAAACTTATCACTGTATCTACACAAACAACATGTTTATTAGATCCTGTACCCACTAAATTACTGAAAGAGTTGTTACCTGTAGCGGAAGAACCGCTTCTCAATATCATTAACTCGTCATTATCTTTAGGTCACGTCCCAAAACCATTGAAGCTGGCGGTTATTAAGCCTCTTATTAAGAAACCAAAACTAGATCCTAGTGTACTGGCAAATTATAGGCCTATTTCAAATCTTCCATTTATGTCTAAAATTTTAGAAACATTTTTTTTAGAAAAAAGTTGTGTCTGCTCAATTGAGCACCTTCCTGCACAAAAATGATCTGTATGAAGAATTTCAGTCAGGTTTCAGGCGCCACCATAGCACAAACTGCACTTGTTAAAATTACAAATGACCTGCTTCTTGCATCAGATCAAGGCCGCATCTCATTTCTAGTCTTACTTGATCTGAGTGCTGCGTTCGACATCATAGATCATGATATACTCATAGATCGATTACAAAACTATACAGGTATTCAAGAGCAGGCTCTAAGATGGTTTAGATCCTACCTGTCCGATCGCTACCATTTTGTTTATTTAAATGGGGAGTCATCTCATTTATCATCAGTAAAATATGGAGTGCCACAAGGATCCGTCCTAGGTCCCCTTCTATTTTCAATTTACATGTTGCCCTTTGATAATTTTATTAGAAAATACGGAATTAGCATCCACTGTTATGCTGATGATACTCAGCTATATATCTCAACGAGACCAGATGAAACCTCTAAATTATCTAAGCTAACAGAGTGTGTTAAAAATGTAAAAGATTGGATGATAAATAATTTTCTCCAATTAAATTTGGATAAGACAGAGATATTAATTATTGGTCCAAAAAACACTATACACAATCTTGTAGATTACAATTTGCAACTAGACGGATGTACTGTTACTTCCTCTACAGTCAAAAATCTGTGTGTTATATTAGACAGCAACTTGTCATTTGAAAATCATATTTCCCATGTTACAAAAACTGCATTCTTCCATCTTAGAAACATTGCCAAGCTACGAAACATGTTATCTGTTTCTGATGCAGAAAAGCTAGTTCATGCATTTATGACCTCTAGACTGGACTATTGTAATGCACTTCTAGGTGGTTGTCCTGCTTCTTCAATAAACAAGCTACAAGTAGTTTAAAATGCAGCAGCTAGAGTCCTTACAAGGTCAAGAAAATCTGATCATATTACCCCAATTTTATATTATATTTTAAAGTCTCTGCACTGGCTACCTATTCCGTATCAGTTACAAATTATCATTACTTACCTATAAGGCCCTAACTAGCCTTCTACCACGTTACAATCCATCACGCTCCCTAAGGTCACAAAACGCTGGACTTTTGGTAGTTCCTAGAATAGCAAAGTCCACTAAAGGAGGTAGAGCTTTTTCACATTTGGCTCCTCGACTCTGTAATAGCCTTCCTGATAATGTTTGGGGTTCAGACACACTCTCTCTGTTTAAATCTAGATTAAAATTGCATCTTTTTTGCCAAGCATTTGAATAATGCATCTTAAATTGTGAGTGTAGTTGCATCTGATCAAATGCACATTCTTATTCTTTAGCTTGGGTTAAACTAGTTAATTTTACTTTGTTGGATCAGTCTCTATGCTAATGATGTCTCTTTGTTTCTATGTTTTGTTAGGATAACTAGCATTTACACAAGCTCCAGTCTGGATCCAGAACACCTGAGAAGAGATGATGCTGACCCTCAGAGGACCTCAGATGATGCCAACCCTGAATCAACAGACATAACTAACAAATATTGCTACAAGTGTGACTGCATCATATAATAATAATTATTAATTATTAATAATATTAATAATTTTAATTGTCTGGCTGACTACGTCTTGCATTAATTTTTCTAAAAATCTTGTCATACGTGCACAAACTGACAGTCACCACTTATAAGCTACTACTAAATATTGTAGAAACTATTTTCTGTAAAGTTGCTTTGTAACAATTTGTATTGTAAAAAGCACTATATAAATAAACTTGAATTGAATAGAACTGAACTAAGAAACTGATGTTTCCTTCAGGATGTAGATCTGCTGAATATCAAATTTTACCATAGCGCCATGTCTTTGTTTCTTTTCTTTTTACTGCTTAAGCTTTAACCCTTTTTCCTATGCCAACTGTATGTATGTGTGTGTGTGTGTATGTGAGACTAGTTTAAGTGTTTATGTAGTTAATAAAGTCTTATTTGTACCACACTTCAGGTTGTTCATTGTTTTCCCATTACCGAAGTCCCTAATCATGCAGATTTTTGCTACATGCTCTGAGTAGTATTTTACAGTAAGAAAGTTATTTTCCTTAAACAGGAAAGTTACATTCTTAGAATTGACAGACAGTTGATACTGAGAGATCAAGTATACTTACAGCGGATCTAAATATTTATAATTACTCATAACTAGTTATAGTGTTCCTGTAGCTCAACTGGTAGATCATAGAACCTTTGCTATCAAGCGCAAGGTTGGGGGTTCGATTCCCCCAGGAACAAAGGATAAGTAAAAATTGATAGCCTGAATGCACTGTAAGTCACTTTGGATAAATGTGTCTGTTAAATGCATAAATTTAAATGTATTCTTATTTCCCCTTTGAGCTGATTCGTAACATTACCCTCAATTACAGTTTCTATAATTTACTAAAATAAAGCAGTATTAGAAAACAATCATGCTAATAAAGCATGTGCATCATTCAAATATATAAATATGCAAGTAGACACCTAGTTATTATCCTAAAGAAAATAAGTCCCTTCAATATAAATATTACACAAATGAACACAGAGACCTCAATACTTAGAACACCATACATAATGACGGTAACAATCAATGGATAGAGTTTGAGTATAAATTGGTAGAAAATTAAGTCCCGATATCACAAAACAGTAAGTTACTAAACCTAATGACAAAGGAACCATAAAACAGTGTAAATACAACTTGAAACATTTAGAACATTTTAACCTTTTTAATTATTCATGCCCCAGTGCACGATGGGAAAAATGGGATCATAACTTTGATAGCTGGTCTTTGCACTTCTTGCCTCAAACTGTGGAATGTGCTACCAGCTGACGTTACAGAAATATATATTAATAGTATATTTAAAGCTAGTCTTTAGACTTTTTTTTTCCAAAATAGTTAATTTTTTATTTATTATTATTATTATTATTATTAATTATTTATTATTATTATTTTCCTTGTTTTCTGTGTAAGCATCTTGAGACCCTTGCTATAAATGTGCTGTATAACGAAGTTTATTACTATTACATTTATATCATTATATATTGTTAAACAGCTATTCATAAGCCACAACTTCTTTTCACATCTTTTTTTCTTTTACCACAAAATACCTCCCCCTCCTACATCACCAACAACCTGCTTTCGCATTTCCTTATATTTCTTTACATTCTACTTTTTTTTCCCTTGCATGAGCCTAAAGAAAGAATCTGAAGTGACTGAAAGAAAAACCTCAACAAGTTCAGTGGATATTTTTGTTACAAGTAAGTTAGACTTCCAGACAATTATTATTTAACATTTTTTAAAAGGGGATGCATATTCAATATTGCTATATCTTCTTTAATGAAATATACCGTTAAGTCTTAAGCAGAAGGTTCTTTGGAATCATAAGATTAGTTTATTAATGACTTTTAAATTGCTTACTGTATACAATTATGATTTTATAATTCAAGTTGTATATAAAACATGCCAATAATCAGTAAAACAAAGCAAAACCTTTTTGAATTCAGTTATGAACATTTTATCTATGTTCCTTATGGTATAGAATTACAGTAAGTAACAGTGGATCTCAAAACTTGTACATGAGTTTCCAAAGTAGAATACAACCTAAGACCACACAAACTGACTACCCGCAAACTGAGAAAGGTAGCTGCAAGAAGCAACTCAGGAAACACCACCAGCAAGCAATTGACAAGGACAGCTATGCTAATGCATCAAATAAACAACAACACATATATATGTAAATTAGCCAGTAGTTTCAAAATAAAGAGCGTTCACAAAAGATGTATGTCACATATTTTTCACTTTTGTTAATCATTAACAGATTAACAAAACAAAAGAAAAAAATTGTTACTCACCCTCATGTCATTCTAACCCTGTAGAGGTCTCAGAATTCATCAAAAATATCTTAATTTGTATTCCAAAGATGAATAAAGGTCTTATGGGTTTGGAAAGACATGATGGTGAGTAATTAATGACAGAATTTTCATTTTTTGGGTGAACTATCCCTTTAAGCTTAGTGAATATAAGGTACAGGAAGCACTAGAAGCAGAGACTTGTAGTACTTGGGGTAGTGTTTTAAATAAACTTTAAGCTTTTTTTGTGCAAAAATTATTGAAAGGAAAGTAAACATGTACAGTGGAACATATTTTGCATTGTTTTTTGTGTCTTTTTGTAGTCATTCAATTGTTTTAATATAAATATTATTTTAATAGAGAGTACAATAAATGTCTATACATCTAAATGAGTACTTTTGCTTGTCGAAGAGCTTCGTATAACAACTTAAAGGAAATATCAGTGGCAGAAGACAGTAAAATATTTAATTATCTACTATGTAAGATGCTTGTAATGATTGCTTTAATGGTATTAATAATTTCTTCTTAAATACAGTGATAATCTACTTACTGTACAACTGTACAAATACTGTGGTATATGGACATGACTTTTTTTACTTGTAACAAAGAAACATGCATTTTCTGTAAAGCTGTACTGAAATATGTATTAGTGAAAAGCACTATACAAATAAACTATTTGTATTTGAATTCGAAGTCTAGTACTGGTTGCTAATAAAACGGATTATGTTTAGACGTGTGCCCTTGCGTCCTCACATAATACAAACTGAGAATTCAGTAATGTTACTATTATCTAGCAAATTTATTTTCCTCCATATATCATACAGCGGCAATATCTTGACTCATAATACATAACCAAAACAACAAACCATATTCTTCACTATCAAGGCAAGACACAAAAGCACAGTCGAAAACTGTTTGCTTCCCAAATCAGCAACACCTGTGTCTGGGTTTCCTCTGGGTTACATGACATATCTGGGTGACCTGAGATCAGCTAGGCCACAAAACACATCCAGTCCACTAGTGGCACAGGAAAAAACTACATACAATACCAAATGAATATGGCGCATACAAGATATATATGTACAACAATATGTACAACACACACACACACACACACACAATAAGCTGTCTTAAATTTAGGCCAAATGATCATAAAGGAATCCGCATCTGATCCAGAGCTGGGCCAGTTCTGGTCCAGATCTGGAAAAACTGTGATCTGTGCCGGTATTGGCCCTTTGTGCCAAAAGACTTATGCACGTTGCATGGATCTGGACCAGAACTTCCGGTGGGCCTGGGCCAGATGTGGCCCAGATTATTTTTGCAATCTGGGTTGGTTCTTCTCTGGTGAAATCAGCTGCTGAGTTCATGGGTGGAATAAATGTATGGCAGGACTTTTACTTTCTAACCCCTGGACTTAACACCACTGGGCTAAAGTCAGAGGGCTTTCACACTGGGCTTGTTTGCTGCGGTCCGAGCTCGATTGTTCCCGGCACCACCCGCAGTGTTGGTCTGCTTTCACACTCAATAGTTGTATCGAACCCAGGTGCGTTTGCAGTCACCTTACGTCATTGCAAACACACACAGAAAACGCATGGAAAACACAACGCGGAGCATAGTTATTATTTTGTTTTTATTTTGGTGCTATTATGCACATCATAATAATTAATATTAATTATACAATTTTTATTAATTAATTTTTGACTTTTAGGAGTGTGTGAAATCAACCTTGGCTCTCTCATGTGTTGAGGAAACAATGATATCGACAGTGATGCGCAGGATACTTTACTTCCTGAACAAGTGCGCAACCGAGTCCATGTTGCTTGCACATTCACGCGAATCACGCCACAGGTTGGGAGCAACCGAACTCAGACCACCTTGTCTAGGTAGTCTCGGGTTTGGTACCCCAGTGCGCACCAGGGTCCGATGACAACATTCACATTAGCAATTTTTCATGCGAACCGTGCCCTGTTCCGCACTAAACTGCCAGTGGGAAAGCCCCCTCAGTTGTAGTTCTTGTGTTTCTGTTTTCTTCAGTGATTAAGCTTGTTAACAGCAGGTGTTCATCAGTAATGCTCAATCAGCACTTAATTCATTGGCCTCAAACTAAATTCCTGGGGGGCCACAGCTCTGCACAGTTTTGCTCCAACCCTTATCAAACACACCTGATCCAGCTAATCAAGGTCTTTAGAATTACTTGAAACTTCCAAGCAGGTGTGATTTGGAGCTGGTTGGAGCTAAACTCTGCAGAGCTGTGGCCATCCAGGAATTGAGAGTGGGACCATATACACTGTATGCCCCGAACAGTGTTAATTGTGTGTATATATATATATATATATATATATATATATATATATATATATATATATATATATATATATATATATATATATATATATATATATTAGGGCTGCACAATTAATCGCATGCAATTGTCATGCATGTCTTGTTAGAAAAGATGGTTCTGTGATTAGTCGTAAATGTCCATCAGCTGCTTTCAAATTAGAGCCGCACTTAATATACAGAGCCGTAGATCTCTGACAAGCTACGCAATATCGCATTCATATGTGATTTATCTGTGCTTAGACACACAGAGAACTCAAGAATTAGTGTATGAATCTCAACAATGGTGACATGCTTCATGCCGCAATATCACTTTTACAAATTATACTTAACTAACGCCACACATTAGCTTGGATGAAAACAGGTAACCAGACCACATATATGGTAATATATTAATGACCAGTAAGCAACCAGCACCATCGAACCACACATTCTCTTGCTGTTTTGTCCACAATAAAGATGACAGCAGTTAAAGATTGACACTAACAAGTCAAGTATCAAATTGCACAACTATAACCAACACTTACCACCATCATGGTGACATTAGACCAAACTATTACTTTTAAACAGACATCAACATCCACATCTAAGCATCTGCTTAAATCTTAATTAGAATGTTAGGGGATAATGTTCTAATAATGTTATTAATAAATTTTTTTAGAATGTTTTTAGAGAATGTTATCCTATCAAAAGATTTTTGATCTTTTGACAGAATGTTCTGGGAACAAAAATAAAACTACCCGCTAAAAACACTGTTAGAACAATCCATGAGAATGTTCTGAGAACATTTGAGAAAAAAAAAAAAAAAAAAAACTCTAGCTGGGAAGTGCCGCTTCATTTGAAACCAGGTGATGGACATTTACTACCAATCACAGAACTGGCTGACAAGACATGCATGGCAATTGCAAGCGATTAATCATACAGCCCTAATATATATATATATATATATATATATATATATATATATATATATATATATATATATATATATATATATATATATATTTTTTTTTTTTTTTTTCAACTCAAATTGTGAAACTTGTGTATTAAATAAATTCAATGCACAGATGGAAGTAGTTTAAATCTTTGGTTCTTTTAACTGTGATAATTTAGGCTCACATTTAACAAGAATCCACAAAATCACAATCTTAACAAATTAGAATAATTCATAAGACCAATAATAAAGAAAAAAATAATAATTGTTGGCCTTCTGGAAAGTATGTTCATTTACTGTAAATGTACTCAATACTTGGTAGGGGCTCCTTTTGCTTTAATTACTGCCTCAATTCGGCGTGGCATGGAGGTGATAAATTTGTGGCACTGCAGAGGTGATATGGAAGCATTGTTTGGTCTCTTGTTTCTCATTTTCCTCTTGACAATACCCCATTGATTCTCTCTGGGTTTCAGGTCTGGTGAGATTGCTTGCCAGTCAACCAAACCAACACCATGGTCATTTAACCAACTTTTGGTGCTTTTGGCAATGTGGGCAGGTGCCAGATCCTGCTGGAAAAATAAATCAGCATCTACAAAAAGCTGGTCAGCAGAAGAAAGCATGGAGTGCTCCAAAATTTCTTGGTAAATGGGTGCAGAAACTTTGGTTCCCAAAAAAACACAATGGACCAACACCAGCATATGTCATTGCACCCCAAATCATCACAGACTGTGGAAACTTAACGCTGGACTTCAAGCAACTTGGGCTATGAGCTTCTCCACCCTTCATCCAGAATCTGGGACCTTGGTTTCCAAATGAAATACAAAACTTGCTCTCATCTGAAAAGAGGACTTTGGACCACTGGGCAACAGTCCAGTTCTTCTTCTCCTTAGCCCAGGTAAGACACCTCAGAAGTGGCTTAACAAGTGGAATAAGACAACTGTATCCAAATTCCTTGAGACGTCTGTGTGTGATGGCACTTGATGCCTTGACTCCAGCCTCAGTCCATTCCATATGAAATTCACTCAAATTCTTGAATCGATTTTGCTTGACGACCCTCATAAGGCTGCAGTTCTCTCGTTGGTTGTGTATTTTTTCCACTTTTTCGTTCCACTCAACTTTCTGTTAACATGTTTGGAGACAGCACTCTGTGAACAGTCAGCTTCTTTGGCAATGAAGGTTTGTGGCTCCTTATGAAGGGTCTTAAAGCTGTCTGTCAGATCAGCAGTCTTCCCCATGATTGTATAGCCTAGTGAACCGCAGGAAACCTTTGCATGTGTTTTTTTTAATTATTATTTATTAGCTGATTGGCTTGTCACCATATTCTAATTTGTTGAGATTAGGAATTAGTGGGTTTTTGTAAAATGTGAGCCAAATCATCACAAATAAAAGAACCAAATACTTAAAGTACTTCCTTATGTGTGCATTAATTTTATTTAATACCTGAGTTTCACAATTCGAGTTGAATTACTGAAATAAATTAAAATTTTCACTACGTTCTAATTTATTGAGAAGCACTTGTATGTCTGGATAAATAATATATGTTTCTCTTGGTTATCTAGATGGAGTCTACAGTGTCTGCAACCATCTTCACCACTTTCCCAAAAGATACAATTACACCAAACATTACCAACACAACTCAAGGTCCCTGTGAACCTACAGAGGTCTCAGCCCACCCTGCTTTCATGTATGCATACTCACTAGTCTTTCTCGTCAGTCTGGTGCTTAACTGCATCACAATGCGGGTTTATTTCTGTTCCAGTCAGCGTGTTCAGTCCAGCGTCATGGTCTACATGAGGAACCTGGTTGCAGCTGATTTCTTCCTTTGTCTTTGTTTACCTTTGCGCATTGTTCACAATGCTACCTATTCCAGAACAATACGCAACATTTACTGCAGCTTTGGAGCATCAGCATTCTATATAAACATGTATGCAAGCATTCTCTTCATGGACTTTATTGCTGTGAACAGGTATGCTACTCAAGCCAACACCTACACAGCAAAAAATCCTGAGTGAAATTAACTCTGCTGGGAGTACATGTGAGACCACACTCAAGAGTGTGAACGTGTTAAAATAGGAGTGTTAAATTAACACTGAAGCAGAGTTAAAGTTAATGAGATAATTAAGTGATTTATTGAGTGATGATTGACCATTATTGACGAGACCTGATGTTAACATGCAGAATCAACAAAGATGAAAATAACTATTTTATGTCACCATTATAGTGGCCAGTGTTTGGTTTAGTTGGGCTCTTGAGCCTTACAATTTTAAAGTGAGATTTGGTTTGGCTGTTACAACTGAATTGTAGCAAACAGACCAGAAAAAAATAATCTAAAAATGGGCATTTGATCTGAATCACCAAACTCACCTAAAGCCTAAACAGATTTGATTGACTTCATTGATTATAGCAACCCTGTGATTGTACAGTACCCGCTAATTAAAATGATTTCTTGAAAGTTGTTCTGATAATAAAAAAATAAGCTTGTTTTAAGCACAGACATACATCAAAGACTAGTGTAGGAATCTCAACAACTGTGACAAACAGCATATTCAGAAAAACAGAACAACTCTAAACATTAGAAAACAAACTACTAAAAGTAACATAAAAACAAAAATAGAATAGTAAGAATAAAGGAAATTACTGAAACAATTCTGCTAATAATTTATTCATGCCGCAATGCATCATGGGAGTCATGGATGAATTTTGATAGGTGGCACCCAGAATGCACTGCAACATGCTTTTTGGATTTTCACCATTGTTGAGATTCACAGGTTGATTTTTGATGTTTGCATGTCTAACTAACTGACTCTTTTGAAAGATTTTTGAGCAAACAACTTTTAAAAAATTCCTCAGATTGTATTTAAAATGCTGGAAATACGTTGTTGAAGAATCACAGGGCTGCAATAATCAACGATGTAACTTTAACTCAGAAATTCAGGAATAACAATAGTCTTTGCTTGTCCATCAGCTTTATAACTTAGTTATAACTGACAATTAAAATCTGACTTTAGCATTTTAGGGGTCAAGAGCCAGACTAAAGCAAACACTGACCACTATAATGGTGACACCATTAAAATAGTGATTTTCGTCTTTGTGATTCTGCACGTTAACATCAGGTCTCGTCAATAATGGTCAATCATCACTCAATTAATCACTTAATTATCTAATTAACTTTAACTCTGCTTCAGTGTTAATTTAACACTCCTATTTTAACACTTTCACACTCTTGGTTGTGGTCTCACATGTACTCCCAGCAAAGTTAATTTCACTCAGATTTTTTTGCTGTGTACATTTACAGTTATTATTTTGAAATGGATTATTAGATTTAAAAAAATTGCTTTTCAAATTGTGAAGACTGAGGAGTGGTGTGCTATTACTCGTCTAAGTGGAAAAAAAAATTTAATATGGTGAAGGAAAAATTAGTGGTGATGAATGAATCTCAAAACAAATTAAAAATCACAAAAACATTGGCCACTTTACATTTAGCACTGTAAAACCCGACAAGTAACTTAACTCAAACCGTTTGAGTAAACAGATATCCTTAAAAACCTGACAAATTAGGTTTACTCAAACCGTTTGAGGAAACTGATTGCCTTAAACCATTTAAGTTTTAAAACTAACAGTTATAAGTACTCTTTACTTAATTCAGTTGAGTTCAGAAAAGAAGCTATGCATTGCAATTAAGTAATTAAGTGATTAACTGAGTGATAATTGTTCATTAGTGATGAACAGCTGCTGTTAACAAACAGAATCACTGAAGAAAAGAGAAACACAAGGACTACTACAACTGACTTCAGACACAGTCTTAGATGAAATCAACTGAAATAAAATACATGAAATCTCTCAAGATCTGATTAAACAACCTTTTTTTCAACAATTTGTTGTAACTCAATAGCCCAGAAGGAATATCATCAGGTGCTAACCTGTACCTAGGTGTAGGTTTTTATATGTTATATCAGTGATGAGAATCATCAATTATTGATCTTTATGCAGTCTAATCTCTGATGAAGTAGGTGTTGGGTACAGTACAGAACTGCCAACCGCAACCACCCAAAAAATTTTTCCAAACCGGAGTTCAAATATCTTTATGTACACTGAAAATTGATTTCATGGTTCCATTTAAATTGATTTTGTCAGCATTCTGAATACCTTCTATCATCTCAGGTACCTGAAGATTGTCCAGCCATTGGAGACTCATGCTCTGCAGACGCTTCGTACCGCTCGCCAAATTTCCATAGGAACTTGGATTTCCTTGTTAGCCATGTCTTCCGTCTACTTGATCCTCTTTCTTCAGACCTCCTCGGATCATGATCAAAATGTTAACTGTGAGTCCCTGCACAGTCACAAGCTCAGTGTTGTCTACAAAATCATCCACTGCATGTCATTTGCAGTCTTCGCATTTGTGCTAGTGTCTCTGGTTTTTCTTTATTGGAAGACTCTGCAAAAGATTCAACAAGCCCAGTTGTCCACACAGACTGTATCCAGCCACCATAAGTTTAACAAGTCTAAGCGCAACATACTAGTTCTAGTGGTAGTTTTCTGTGTATGTTTTGTGCCTTATCACCTGGTGAGACTGCCTTACGTGTTCAGCAGCAACTGTACATTTAACACCCTGAAAGAGCTGACTATCCTGCTTTCAGTTCTAAATGTCTGTTTTGATCCTCTAATATATTTTATGTTCTGCAAGGCCTTTAGAGAGCAGCTAAGGAAGAAAGATTTGCAAAGATCCAGTGAAGATAAAACATGAAACACGTGTAATGTCACAGTTATGTTTGGTTTTGTATTTTCTCTCACTGTTGAAGTCTTGCTTGCCTGAGTCAGTAATTTGCCACCATAGTTGATTTCTTTATTCTTCTGAGCTGAATGTCATTAGTTACCCTTATTTATCTTAGTATTTAAGTTGCTGTGTTTTCACATCACTTTGGTCCAGTCAAATCAATGTAGACATCAGTTTCTATATGTTAAGGTTGTGTTTTGTTGAACTGCATTCTTCGGATTCACCTTTATTGGATAATTAAAGACTTTTGAACCTGATTTTCTTCTTAATTATGTCATCTCTCAACCATGCGTGGTAGATGACCAGACCAAGGTATAATTCGTTCATTCGTTCAATAATGGACATTTTGTTCATCAACATCGCTCCAATCAGAAGCAATAGAGGTTTGGAGGGAACTACAGGTTTGTTTGTTTTTTTTCCTCAAGGAGGCAGCCCTGCATATAAGCCTGCACTGGGCCATTACAGGAACATTTAGAGATGCCAGTGCAGGGCCCCTGAGAACTTGCTCACTGGCAAAGTGTGGTCTCTTAGCACTGGCCCTGCACATTTGGTCTAAGCACAGTTTTTTTAAGCGTATTGATATCAGAGAACAACATTTAGAATACATTGATTTAACTTACAGTAGCTCTTGAATACAACTTCACAAAGTTTTGTTCCGCTGTATCACTTAGAACAACTATATAAATCATCCGAAAAGACAGACACATATCAAGATTCAATGTATAAACCTCAACAATGGTGGCAGTAAACAAAATATTCATATCCACTCTGAAAACATTCAAAATGAGGACAGTGGAAGCAATCAAAAACATGCAAGTAGCAACAATCACTTTCAGGGGGAATAATTAACTCAAATGAAGTGAATATTCATGAGTCTATGAATATGATATGCTTATTGCTTACAAATATTAAATTACCCAAAGAGGGAATATTTAATTGTTTAAAGGTAACCTTTACTAGAATTAATTAAAGTTATCTAGACAATGTGTTCGTCCCGCGATCTGAAAGCTAGACTTCCTTATCAAAAATCAATAAAAATACCCTTCTTACAAGCTCCAAGAAATATTAATCTTCTGATCAGGAAAAAGCAATATTTTCTGTGTCTGTACTACTTAGATTACTGAAATCAATTCCTAGAAATCAAAGCTTGTAGCTTAGATCACACGATTCAGGGACTTCGATCTCGATGAGCAATAAAACGGTTCAATTCAAGCAAATAATTGTATTTAATAAAAGCAAGTACATAACTCCAATTCAGTAAATATGAGTATATAGCAAAACAAACAGTACAATTTAAACAAGATAAATGAACAAGAATAGAAATGAGATAGAGAGGGAGAGTAAAGAGAGAGAGAGAAAGAGTGAAGGCAGATCTCAGAGTAACAATTTTCAAACAGTTAACTTTGCAAGAGACCCCAAGTCATTGAATAATTTTACAAAAATGGAATAGCCTAGACAACCTTAAACAGCAATTTTAAGTTGGGATATAAGAAAGTACTTGCTTTGATCTGGCTGTTGTGTGTAGCTGAGTTCAAATTGTCCGTTGGTGCAGCTTCAGTGTCTCTCTTTCCAGAGCAGATCATGCACGAGCTCGATGGTTAATGCGAATGTAAACTTTGCCAAAAGATGATTAGACTTAAGTTCGTTTGGCTCGTTTAGACAATTGAACAAAGTCAAATATCAGATGACAATAAAGAAAAACTAAAATGAAACGAAAAGTAAAGAAGAACAAACAGAGAAACTTCTTGAGAAGTCCGATCGCGAAGCTGAGAACCCCTTTCTTTCTCTAGCGGAATGCCAAGAACAAGGGTTTTCCTTTGTTTTTATGGAAAGGTAGGTTTACACCTATCTTTCCGTATGAACCAATGAACTGTCAGAAACTGAGGCGGAAAAAATCTTCTTTGTTTGCCGATTTCCGCCCACTGGTCTAATTTATGGCGATGACAAAATTAAAAAAAAAAAATTCTTCAGAAAGATTGTTCTTCTAAAACAATGCATCTTTTTGTAATTTGCCATCAAGATTCGTTACAGTGGGGTTTTTACGATTATACAGACACAAAAAACTATAATTTTGCGAGTCAGGGATAAAGAGATACAGAGTTGTTCCTAACTACATGCATATAAAATGTTATTAAACACACAGTAACATTATATCTATTCCACTATGCCACATGAATACATTTGAGCACATAAAGACATACATTTAAATACATTTATAGGTAGTTTTATCAAAAAAGTCCATGTGCGAGACAGAAATGCTCATGTGTTTGTGCGTTTGTTTGTGTGTCTGTGTTGTGGAATGTTTTGTCGTGCCGTGAGTGAAAAAGGTGGGTGTTTGTCTTTCCTTTGAGGCTCACGCGAGTATCTCTGGACAGTCTCAAAGGTGTATTAATTGTCACCCCGTCAGGGTATTGCCGACATCATGGCGCCCGAGTGGCGAGTTATGTTGGAAGATGTGGGAAAACAAAAGTCCTTGTTTTCTTTTACTCAAGTTCTGACCTTTGAGTGCAGAATGTGTTAAGCCCCTTTCACACTGCCATTCCAGCAAATACACGGGTAAAGTGTTCTGGCAATTGTTCCCGGTGCGTGTTTTCACACACAACCTGTGAAGATCCCGTAATGACACATAACATCAGGGCTGGACGTGTAATGTACGAGTCGAAACCATTAGGCACATTATACTTTCACTGAAGCAAGCAGACGATCTCTGCGTCAGCGTGGAAAGTGAGGAACAAACTGATCTCTGCTTCATTACAGTTTACAAATTTTTTTTTTCGCGAACGCTGATCTTCCTTCAAAACAGCCGGTAAAAGAGTTGCGTGTAATTCTACACGGCATTAGAGCTGGCTCTTGTTCACACAGCGCTTATCCCGGCAATGTTACTAGGTCCCCGATCCGGGGTTCAGTGCGGGAATCAATCCCGGGACGTGGTTGCTTTCACACAGAAGGCAACCCGCCAATGTTTCCAATAATAACCAACTGCAGAACCGCAGAACCATTACGTCATAACAGTCTGAGGACGACAGCGCCAGACCGACTGTTTGAGAGCGGAAGTGGGCGGGGTAGCAGTCCGATGCCGGAAGTGTACGGAGTTCATGTTTAGACGTGTTTGTTTAGATTAGACAGTAAAAGGTTTTTAGACAGTAAAAGATAGACATTAAAAGGTTTTTAGACAGTAAAAGATAGAAAATAAAAGGTTAAACTATGGCGGAGCACACTGTAGAACAAGGAAAAGAAGAAGAGAAAGAGGTAAAAAGTTACATATTTGATAGATGCAACATACTTAACATTATAACGTTACGCTTATACAAGACGGCTCTGTACTGACATTTTTTTTGAAAGGAAGTATTTTGTAAGTTAGGCTAATATTTAGCAATATCACAGTATCACTTTGTTGGGTTACATATTCATGGTTTGTGATTTAATTTGTTGTTGGCGTTGTATTTTACAGCATTTGTTAAATGACTGACCATGAGAATTGCATTAATTGTATTTTATTTCACCTATAGAAGCACATATCGATTCAGAGAGGGAATTTTGCCATTGAAAGGTAACACTCTTGCTTTCTCAAGTTTTTCTGTCTATAAATTTACTTAAAAATGTATTTGTCACAGGAAACATGCTGCCGTTGATGTGCAGGAGCCACCTAAAGCACAAGAAGACACCGAAATCGGCGACATGGTATGTTTTTATTGTCTCAAACGGGCACATGAAAGAGCATAATTTCAAAACATTACTTTACATGCATCCTGATTAAACCACAATGTATTGTTGAGGACACTTCCAATCTCCCCAGGGACAACAGATGGAAATGAGCTAGCAGCCAAATGTGGTGCATCTCTTCTCTTGTGAGAATAATTCTTTTAAATGAATTAATTATTTCATTCTTTTTTTGAACTCTTCTCTCATGAAGGAACCACAGATGGTCAAAGACCTCAGGACCGCAGTTGGATGGCTGCGGAACAACTGCCACTCCTTCAGAGGTTTTGTGCAAGAGCCGTCATATCTGGACCTAGAGAAGGAAGACCAGGAAGAGGCCCTTCTTAAACTTGATCGGGCGGGAAGAAAAGATGATCTGGAACTGGCCAAAGAGCCTTTCATGTTTCGGTTCCAGTTTCAACAGGACATGGAAGTTTTTCTTTTCAAATGTCACGACGAAAGGGACCTCAGAATAAACTCAATGTGTATGGAGTTTTAATTTATTTATTTTTCTCTTGAGAATTATTGCTGTCAAATTTGTGCCTGTATAACTTTTATAAGATTTATTTTCTTTGGTTTGATTTTGTTTTATATAATTTATTTATTTAGTTTGATTTTGTAATTTTATTTAATTAGAAAACAGCAAGTGTGTGATTTATTTAAAACTCATTTTATTTAAATTAATATTTTTGTTTTTGTTTTCAGTCCATCATATTAT
Source organism: Carassius auratus (assembly GCF_003368295.1). NCBI lineage: Eukaryota > Metazoa > Chordata > Actinopteri > Cypriniformes > Cyprinidae > Carassius > Carassius auratus. Next base: position 22,804,472 of record NC_039257.1, on the reverse strand, counting down.
TGTGTATGGTGGTCTATGTTGGTTGAGTATTTAAAGTTATTTTCAATTGAATAAAATGTTCAAACTCTCAAGCTTTGTTTTCATTGGATTATTTATTTTTAATTTTATGCTTTGTCTAATATATAATATTGTTAATCAATCTTAAATATACATTTTCAATTAAATCGTTTAAAACAAAGTCTTTATAATAACGTTGTTTTAAACTTTAAAACGTTCCAAAACACGGAAGTAGCGTAATTCCTTGCCGCGCCCACTTCCGCTCTCAGACTGTCGGGCTGGCGCTGTCGTCCTCAGACTGTTATGACGTAATGGTTCTGCGGTTCTGCAGTCAGACCTATCTCAATGTTTCGGCAATATGCCGGGTCTGACGTGCAGTGTGAAAGGGGCTTTAGAGAGTCAGGATTCATTAATATGGAACAGATGGTTTAATACCATCCGCTCATTAGTGTTACATATATATATATATATATATATATATATATATATATATATATATATATATATATATATATATATATATATATATATATATATATATATATACAGTATTGTTCAAAATAATAGCAGTACAATGTGACTAACCAGATTAATCAAGGTTTTTAGTATATTTTTTATTGCTACGTGGCAAACAAGTTACCAGTAGGTTCAGTAGATTGTCAGAAAACAAACAAGACCCAGCATTCATGATATGCACGCTCTTAAGGCTGTGCAATTGGGCAATTAGTTGAAAGGGGTGTGTTCAAAAAAATAGCAGTGTCTACCTTTGACTGTACAAACTCAAAACTATTTTGTACAAACATTTTTTTTTTCTGGGATTTAGCAATCCTGTGAATCACTAAACTAATATTTAGCTGTATGACCACAGTTTTTTAAAACTGCTTGACATCTGTGTGGCATGGAGTCAACCAACTTGTGGCACCTCTCAGCTGTTATTCCACTCCATGATTCTTTAACAACATTCCACAATTCATTCACATTTCTTGGTTTTGCTTCAGAAACAGCATTTTTGATATCACCCCACAAGTTCTCAATTGGATTAAGGTCTGGAGATTGGGCTGGCCACTCCATAACATTAATTTTGTTGGTTTGGAACCAAGACTTTGCCCGTTTACTAGTGTGTTTTGGGTCATTGTCTTGTTGAAACAACCATTTCAAGGGCATGTCCTCTTCAGCATAGGGCAACATGACCTCTTCAAGTATTTTAACATATGCAAACTGATCCATGATCCCTGGTATGCGATAAATAGGCCCAACACCATAGTAGGAGAAACATGCCCATATCATGATGCTTGCACCTCCATGCTTCACTGTCTTCACTGTGTACTGTGGCTTGAATTCAGAGTTTGGGGGTCGTCTCACAAACTGCCTGTGGCCCTTGGACCCAAAAAGAACAATTTTACTCTCATCAGTCCACAAAATGTTCCTCCATTTCTCTTTAGGCCAGTTGATGTGTTCTTTGGCAAATTGTAACCTCTTCTGCACATGCCTTTTTTTTAACAGAGGGACTTTGCGGGGGATTCTTGAAAATAGATTAGCTTCACACAGACGTCTTCTAACTGTCACAGTACTTACAGGTAACTCCAGACTGTCTTTGATCATCCTGGAGGTGATCATTGGCTGAGCCTTTGCCATTCTGGTTATTCTTCTATCCATTTTGATGGTTGTCTTCCGTTTTCTTCCACGTCTCTCTGGTTTTGCTCTCCATTTTAAGGCATTGGAGATCATTTTAGCTGAACAGCCTATCATTTTTTGCACCTCTTTATAGGTTTTCCCCTCTCTAATCTACTTTTTAATCAAAGTACGCTGTTCTTCTGAACAATGTCTTGAACGACCCATTTTCCTCAGCTTTCAAATGCATGTTCAACAAGTGTTGGCTTCATCCTTAAATAGGGGCCACCTGATTCACACCTGTTTCTTCACAAAATTGATGACCTCAGTGATTGAATGCCACACTGCTATTTTTTTGAACACACCCCTTTCAACTAATTCAACTAATTGCCCAATTGCACAGCCTTAAGAGCGTGCATATCATGAATGCTGGGTCTCATTTGTTTTCTGAGAATCTACTGAACCTACTGGTAACTTGTTTGCCACGTAGCAATAAAAAAATATACGAAAAACCTTGATTATTTTGGTTAGTCACATTGTACTGCTATTATTTTGAACAAGACTGTATATATATATATATATATATATATATATATATATATATATATGTATATATATATATATATATATATATGTATATATATATATGTGTGTGTGTGTGTGTGTGTGTGCATATATGCACTCACACACACAATTACATAATAAATGGAAAGAAAATAAAATAAAATAAAAGATTAGAATGGTAGTTAGATTTTTTTTAAAGAATATAATTAGAATAGTGAGTGTTAAAGTTAGATGGTCAAATAAATGTAGGGGATCTACATTTTCTATTATGTGGAGACTTTTATTTTGATGTTTTGTCATGGGCACCACCATTTTTAGGTTTTGATGAGCTGCACGGGGAGAGAGAGAGAGAGAGAGAAAGAGAGAGAGAGGTTATATTCTTTCTGACTTACAAAATAGGTTTATCTTTTATAATACTAATGCGTTCATTTAATATAAGTTGTTGGAATATTCACAGTCTTTTTTCTTCAACTTTTGGTTCTAAAAGCACAGACCCTGAATTCCTTAAAAATATCAAAGATGCTGATATTATCATTCTCACCGAGACCTGAGCCCGGTTTTTCAAAAGGTTTAATCCGGATAAAATTGATCCGGATTTAGTAATCCTTTTTTTGCGATCCGTGATCACGTAATCCATCTTAGTTTTGGAGCCAGTTTTTTAAAGCAACATCGGATTGGATCAAAAAATTGGAATTGGAAAAAAAATATTTTCGATTATGATGAATATATATATATATATATATATATATATATATATATATATATATATATATATATATATATATATATATATATATATATATATATATATATATCAATTAGTGACAGAATAAAATTTATTGTTTTTGGTCAATTTTGACAGCTATTTGGGGGATTATTTTATTTAGGCCAAACTCTTTCTACTTTGATGTAGGCCTATACTGAAAGGCTGAATACGTTAAAGCCTACCTAATCACTGTAGCCTGACGGATGAACAAATAAAATTAAAACCTTATGAATAAATAGGATATCTTGTAAGATACTGAATGATCCAAATATAGTATTATTTGATAATTTTTTTAAGTTTTCATTACATTTCTGCCATGAAATCCATGCTGAATCCACCCTTCTGATGGGATCAGTTTAATCCAGATTTTTTGGATCAAAGTGATCCAAATCCTACAAAAAAGTAAAAAAAAAGTAAAAAAAAAAAAAAAAAAAACTAAAGGTTTGATCCGGATCAAAACCGAGATTGGATTACATGATCTAATCCGATTATGTAATCCGTTTTTTCTTTTGAAAAACACCTTTTCAAGATTTGATCCAATCCATTATCCAAAATCCTACTGGATTATTTTTGAAAAACCGGGCCCTGGTGTAGAAATGATGCTCTTACCTACTGTCCCTCAGGCTACTATGAAGTAATTGTCCCCTCAGTTAAATTAAGCACAGTACATCGTGGACGAGACTCAGGAGGAGTTCTGGTTTGGTACAGGGAGGATCTGGCCAAACACATTTCTGTCATCACACTCTGAAAATTTCACTGCTGGTCAAAACTAAACAAGCAAATTGGCATTTCAACCACTGACACATACCTCTGTGCCATATTCCCCCAGCAGAATCCCCTTACCATGATGAAGAATACCTGAACAACATCCACACAGAGATCAGCCGTTTCCAGGCCCAGGGAAATGTGCTGCTGTGTGGAGACTTTAATGCAAGAACTGGATCTAAACCTGATTACATAGATCCAAAGGATAATCAATATATCTTTGGCCAGAGCTCCCTGGGTCTCACAAGAAATCTTCCAGCAAGAAATAATCTTGACCAAACTGTAAACAAAACTGGTTCAGATTTAGTGCACCTCTGCCGAGATTTAGGCCTGTACATCCTTAATGGCAGGATCCGAGGGGGCTCTTTAGGGCGGTTCACGTGTTCCCACATAGCAACATTGTTTCGGCCCAGATCTGGCCCACATCTGGTACCCGTGGAAAGATGATCTGGCCCACATGCAGCGTGGACTGATGGCACTTGGGCGGACCGCTTCTGTTTGCCAGATTTGAGCCACAAGCAGGCCATAGCAATGCCACATGTCAGCCAAGAGTAAATAAATTAACCAGAAGTGGACCTTATCTGAGCCACAAAATCTGTGTAAATTAAATATGAAGTAATTTCAGCCTTAATAAGCCTGTTAACAAGCAGAATCACTGAAGGAAATAAGTGAACAGAAAAAGAGATGAGCAGAAACACAAGAACTACAACTGACTTCAGCCACAACCTTAGATGAAATCAATTGAAGATAAAAGAAGACATTAAATCGCTCAAGATCTCAGCAGAGGAGGATTAAACAACTCTACAAACAGCTTTACCAGCTTCACTTATTACTAACCAGACTTACTTTATTTCTGTTACACATCTACAAAAAGTTTTTATTAACAGAGGTTTAACTCTAATGTGTTTCACCATAACAGTGATTAGTGTTTTCGTTAGTTGGGATCTTAACTCTTATTATATATTTTGTAGTGGTGGGCAGAGCGAGGCTTCACGAAACACTGAAACAGTTGAAGCAAAGTGCCGTATTTGTTTTGAGGCTTCGAAACTTTACCGACACCCGTCTCCACGGTGACACCTAGTGGCCAATTGCCCATGTTATCTGAAACAACTTTGACAACAAGCCATTTAAAAATAAATAAAAATATTTTGTTTTCGTTAATGTGGTGATATTTTAAAATCCTATAATAATATCCTATATAATCCTATATCATAATAATAACTAGGTTATTTTGGTCATGAAAAATGAATAAAACAAATAAATCCACAATGGTCTAATTATTTTTTTTTTTTTTAAGATTTTTATTCAAAAATATTAATTGCTCTGCTGTGGAAGGGCTTAGCCTACTTCTTTTTTTACTGATAATTTCTCCAGCCTTAGAAAAAATCCTCTCACAAGGGACACTTGTTGCTGGCATGCATAGATATTTTTTAGCAAGGACATACAAATGAGGAAAAATCACAGCTCTCTCTTTCCAGTAACTTAGTGGATCATGGGTTCTTGGCAAAAATGCATCTTTTAGGTACTTTTTAACTTCTACTGTGGCATCTGCTGTGGCACTGTGTATCGCCTGGGTTTCATGGATACGACTATCAAAAAGTTCCCATAAACTGTCCTGGGTTTCTGTTGTTGATGTTGTTGTTGATGATGATGATGATGATGATGGGCCTGATGTTGACTGTGGCTCTGAATGAAAGTAAAAACAACAATTATTTACTAAGTCTAAACTGACAGCATATATGAAGTATAAGTCACATAATTATTCAAATGACATAACTCCATAATGTCAGATGAAGAGTGAAACTGCTTACCAGGAGTTGCTGTGTTTGAACGCATCAGCGAAGCACACTCCAGTGTGATCTGCTTTTCAGCCTCCTGGGCTTTGGCAGGATTTCCAAAACCCACATTTTTGAACCTTGGGTCCAGCAGTGTAGCCAGAGCCAAGGCTCTGAATGACTCGTACCCACCACATCTTGAGTGCAGACCTTCTTGCAGGTGTGTGCCTGTTCAAAACACAAGCAAACCATATTGGTTATATTGATAAAAAATAATATGACAGTTGTGGCCAATACATTACATACAGTAGTATGGTCATTGTGGCCTACCTAATTGTGCAGTTGATTCCTGTGCTGGTTGGCCTTTTTTCTGCGATAGCTTGTGCTGCAACATCCTGTAAAGTGGTATGAGCTTTGAAGCAGACACTCTCTGTTCCTCTGACAACTCTGTCGTTGCAAGTTTGAAAGGCTGCAGTAGTGACAATGATTCTTGTATAATGTTATACTCAAAACTTGTCAGCGGAGCAGTATCACTGTTTAAATTTGATAGCGCTGCACCCACTGGCTCTCGTTGCTCATACAAGCGCTGCAACATGTCGTAAGTGCTGTTCCATCTTGTGTCCACCTCCTGCATCAGTTTCAGAGCTGGTCTGCCCATCAAGCCCTGCATCTCCACAAGCTTGTCCTTTGCTTTGCAGCTGGATCTAAATAACCCCACTATCTCTCTGGCTTTCTGTCGTATTTCATTGATGAGTGGGGTTTGATCTAGGGCCTTTTTTACAATTAAATTTAAATTGTGGGCAAAACATGGGACATGCCGAAGGTTCAGTAGCTGGGCACTTAAGATCATGTTGGATGCATTATCAGTCACCATACACTGAACTTTGGTGGTTATTCCCCACTCAGCCATTAGCAAAGCTTTAGCCTCCATGAGATGCTGGGCTGTGTGTGTTTGGTAAAACCTCCTTACACCCAGTACAACAGTTGCCAGCTTTGCCTCTGGTGTTATGTAGTGGCAAGTAACACCAAGGTATCCGTCCATATTAATGGAGGACCACATGTCAGCTGTAAGGCTAACAAAATCTGCCTTTTTTAGGTCCTCCATTGTCTTCTCCTTAGAAATGTTGTACCTTTCGGTTACCATCGTTTTAAGTGCCTTCCGGGATGGGAGGACATAGCTTGGATCAAGTTTGTTCACAAAAGCCATGAAACCCTCATCCTCCACGATAGTGAAGGGCTGCAAATCCTTTACCACCATGTCTACAAGAGCCTCATCCAATTCCCTCTGTCTGCCTTTTAAAAGAAAATAAAGATAAAAGATTAAAAGTACCTTCACAAAACTAAATTTAAAAAAAAATAAAAGCTTTTTCAAGTTTGAAAAGTTTATGCTCAGTGTGCAAAGACAGATCAAATACAATATAAAATTACAACAATTAGGAAAACCAAAATGTTGTCTTCAAGCCTATAAAAATATCTATGTAATACAGTGACTAAGTTTGTGAGATGTTACATTTACATATTCAGAGTGAAGCTGTTTTCAACAGGATTGGGAGTTTTGGAAAAGATTGACGTTACGTTGTAAGGCTGGTGGACACAAGCCTAAGTCTATTTAAAACTATGGACTTTCTAAACAGTGTTACATGAAGTACATATTATATCAAACAATGTATACCTTGTTTAGATGGCCCAGCAGTGTCAGTAGCAGGCCTAGGTACAGGGGGAATGTTACCATCCTCTGCACACTGCAAAATGGCAGGATGAGTGCTCCTCAAATGGCGCATCATGGATGATGTATTGTTGAAGTAGGCTAGCTGCCTATCACAATACATACATCTCACTTTATTTGGGGTTTCCAAATGGAAATGCTCCCACACCACAGATTTACGGCATCTCTTCTGTGGAGCCTCCATTTCTATCTATTCTATTAATGTCTATATATATCTATCTATCTATGAATCTATATATTTATGAAAGTATATATATATATATATATATATATATATATATATATATATATATATATATATATATATATATATATGAATCTCTCTCTCTCTCTATATATATATATATATTAATATATGAATCTATATATAAATTTATATATCTATGAATCTATCTATCTATCTATATATATGAATCTATCTAAATTCTATATCTTTAACTACTGTGCTATCTGTCAATATCTAACTTAGCCTATATAAATGTGTCACTATATCTATCCTAACTATCTGTCACTGTCTTTAGTTTATCAGTAAATATATTTAACTTAAATGTAACCTAAATATAACTAACTAAATCGCACTATAAATGTCAATAAATCGTAAACGCTATCTCAAAATCTTTCTCCTCTCACAAAAACCCACGAGGTAAAGGTGCATTAACTCCTCTTTTAAACTTTGTGGCAGTTGAGACAGATGGGCGATTGTGTGGTTTGTTCCCGCCCCTGTCAATCAAACGCAGACTCGGCAAGCGTGCCACCTGTCGGTCGAGACACTTATGAAACGCGCAGAAGCTTCGTTTAGCCATAGTCACGTGACATGGGTGTTTTGAATCACAGTTCGGAGCAGTGTTTCGAAACATCTACGCTTCGGGATCTCGACACTGTGTCGAAACGTTAGTTTCGCGTCAGCCATCCCTAATATTTTGTCTTTTTTTTTGGGCAGCTGTGACGGTGTGTTAGTTAAACACATATGCAGCTTCAAAGAAAGCTAGAGTGACACGATATCAAGTGACGGCTGTTTTCTGTTGATGGTTTTATAATCATCACGAAGTAAACTGGTTCACTGATGTTTTTATTATTTTTTTTTTTAAACTAACAATTACATTGTTCCAATGATATATTCATATTACAAACCCTGTGTTTCTGCCACATGAGATCCAGCATTATTATAACAATCAGTTCAAATCTTTTAACAAATATGAGCTAAAAAAAAAAAAAAAAAAAATTAAACTATGCTGCCACACACAGATATAAACAATCAGCACATGAATCTCGATAATGGTGACAATCAAAAATATTTAGATGAACTGATCAATTCAGAACTTCACCGAAAAGCTACTAAGTCACAACAAAAACAAAAGCAAAAAATATAATAAAATATTAAGAATTAAACAAAATAATAGGACAATGCAGCTGCATAATTTATTCATGTTGCAATGCATGCTGGAAGTTTTGTACTATGCTAGTACCCAGCATGCATTTCAGCAAGGTACATTTGTTTGTCACCATTGTTGAGATTCATGTGCTGACTGTTGATGTCTGTGTGTGTCATCATAGATTGCCTTTTTCGTGCTCGTTAAAATCTTCTAACTGTTTGTTGTAATATTGCGGGTTATCATGCAGCAGAAACACATGGTTTGAGACGTGAATATATTAATGAAACAAATGTTAGCTAAAAAACTAAATGGCAAAACAGCCTGTTTCATGATGATTATAAAACCATCAACAGATTACTGCCATCACCTGACCTAAATTCACTTTAGCTTTCTTTGATGCCGCAAATGTGTTTAACAAACACACCGTCACAGCAGCCAAAGAAGACAAAAGATAGAATAGGAGTTAAGAGCGCAACTAACGAAAACACTAATCACTGTTATGGTGACACATATTACAGTTAAACCTCTGTTAATTCTCAATAAAAACTTTTGTAGATGTCTAACAGAAATACAGTCAGTCTGGGTAGTAGTGAAGTTGGTAAAGCTGTTTGTAGAGTTGTTTAATCCTCCTCTGGTGAGATCTCCAGAGATTTAATGTCTTCTTTTATCTTCAATTGATTTAATCTAAGGCTATGTCTGAAGTCAGTTGTAGTTCTTGTGCTTCTGCATATCTCTTTTTTTGTTCTCTTCTTTCCTTCAGTTATTCGGCTTGTTAACAGGCTTATTAAGGCTGAAATGACTTCATATTTAATATATACACAGATTTTGTGGCTCAGATAAGGTCCAGTTCTGGTTAATTTCTTTACTCTGGTTGACATGTGCCATTGCTATGGACTGCTTGTGGCTCAAATCTGGCAAACAGGAGCGGTCCGCCCAAGTGCCATCAGTCCATGCTGCATGTGGGCCAGATCATCTTTCCACGGGTGCCAGATGTGGGCCGGATGTGGGCCATCACAATGTTGCTATGTGGGCTCTTATTATTTTTTTACTAGTAAGAATTGAAATTAGAGAGCTCTCTAATCCAGTTATTACTATTAACAATTCCAATTGCAGAGTGATCTAATTCAATTAAAGACATTTGCAATTATAAATCTTTTACTAGCAACAAATAAATTAGAGAGCTCTGAAATTGCATTTTTACTAGTAACAATTGAATTAGAGAGCTCTACAATCATAACTCTTACTAGTAAGAATTTAATTAGAGAGCTCTACAATCATAATTTTTACTTGTAAAAATGCAATTGCGAAGTGTAACAATTTAAGCTAAAACGGCTTTATGATATCATCTTGGATGTGACGTTTCATCTCGGATGTAATTAGCGGCGTACAAAGAACGGGCCCCTTGTCTACCCACCTCTGGCTACACGTTACAAATACACAGAATCCCAGCAATCCCACCACTGGTTAGATGACTCTTGTACCTGACATTGTACCCACTGGGCAAAGTTACGTCCAATGGATGTCTTTTTATGTTTTTGCTGACGTTGAAATATGTCCACTGAGGAGCCAGAATGAAAGTTTTTATGACGTATTTTTTTGACGTCTTCTGTACGTCTGATTTAGACGTTCAGAAAACCTCCTTACAAGGTTAACCCTTTCGAGTCGATTAACGCATATATGCGTTTTGAGTCATTTTCACCTGATAACCCTGAAAAGAACTTAAATTACACTCTCAGTTTTAATCGTACAGATAAGAGCAATACATCAATCGAATCTGTAAAGGGTCTAGTTTTTTTTGGATACAGACATAATAACAAAAAACCTTTGTGCACTTATAAAATAAAAATAACAAACAAGGTGCGCTGTCTACAGTCTTTATCTCTGCTGATCGTCATGTACAAACATTTCATTAAAATGAACTGTAACTCCGTGAATACTCAACGAAGAGACATGAGAGAGATATCTATAGAAAGCCTGGAATGTCTACTTTTAAACTAAACAAGTGCTGCCGAAAACAAATATTCTGAGATAAAGTAATCCATATGAAAACAACGCAATGTCTGTTTTTCATATCTCCGCTCATTATATCTAATGTGACCACGCCCCCGCGCTTAACGCGCTATTCAGATTCAAACTGAAGCGCGCGGCTTGAATACGCCCACACAGAAGAAAAAGCAGCGAGACTATTCTTCAAGTTTTTATTTTATTTTACTGTTTGCTTTGCGATGAGAGGAATAAGACATAATTCACCCCAAAAAGATGTGGTGTGGTTGAGGATTTGAGAAATGGATTTCCTCAGAAAAAAGAATGAAGCGCTTTATTCAGCAGAGATCATAAACATGAGTAAGTCTCTTTTTATTTATTTGTACTAGTTTTCACATAACGTGTAAACATATACCAAATACTTTTTCCAAACTATAATTCCTGACTAAATGTATAATCAAGTGAAACATTATGAAGTTTCAATAACAATATACAATACTATACCATTCAAAAGCTTGATGTAAATAATATAAATGTGACAAATAGAGATAACTCTAACAAATGTAAAAACAATGCAGTTCTTTCAATTTATTACCCCTAAAAAAACCTGAAAAATATTATCAGCTCTTTTCAACATTAATAATAATAATAATAATGATGATGATAATAAATGGGGTTTATTTGGTAGAAAATAAGATTGTTAAAAGGATTTCTGAAGGATTGTGTGACTAGAGAAAGGATGCCAAAAAATTTGAAAGTCAGCTTTGATTGTTCCTAATAAACTGTTTAACTGCTCCCCCAAGTGGATATTAAATTATGTTGTGGGATAATTAAATATATTCTTAATAAACTACAAACATAAAATTATATACTTTTATTTTGTTCTCTTTCTTGTAAGTCCTCCCTCAGAGTGGCACAGTTGAATGAGAGGCTCATTATGCAGCTCATTATGCAGCTCATTATGCAGGGCTTTGTCTTCTCAGGTGTAAATCACAATGATATTCATAATAGTTGACGCCTACTCGCATATGACTTTTACCAACAAAAAGTGTTTTAGAAAATTTAAATCAATATATTGTTTTCTGTGAGTGAGTAAACAAGATGATTTTCACATCATTCAGAAAGAAAAATTCTAGGCTACAAGCTCCAGTTCTCAACTTTTCCGGCAATCAATTTTATGTATGTGTTTTATTGCCTTATTCAAGTGATTTAACATTTTTAGTTTTTCACTAACCATGCATAACATTTTTTTTCTCAAAAATACAATCATGTACATGCATGCATTTCACATATTATTATAGCCCAGTTTGTGCTGATTACAGTGATATTAGACTTTACCCATTTAGATATTTATAAGAAACTGAAAAAAGCACAAATGTCAGGGCATGACAAAACTTCTCAAGGCCCCAAAAATACCCTTAGACTCCAGAGGGTTAAAAACCAGTTCAAAAGTAGTCAATAGAAATATTTTCAACATCATTTAAGGTTCATTTAGGTATAACTTATACTGTTTCTGGACCAAATCAACACTCTCAGGATTTAGACTCATGTTATTTCAATGTAATTTCCAGACACTATGTTTGTCCTAAAATCAAGAAA